>NC_135962.1:300000-595577 GCF_053455715.1 Rhinoraja longicauda | reverse complement strand
TGCAGGAGAGGGGTCCACTTGGTCTGGTCTTTTATAAAGGGCTTCAGGACAGCAATAGAATAGTTGCTACATGCCTAGATTAAGTGCAGTTCCAACAACACAAGATGTTCGGCACCCTCTAGACTGAAGCAACCTAACTGATTGCCATCATCCACCACCTAAACATTCACTCCCTATATCATGGGTGGCCAGTTTTTGAGTGTGTATTATTAACTGCACTGCAGCTCAATAGCACCTCCTCAACGAGCATTCCTTCATCATTCGTCAAATTGTGGAACCTTCTACCCAGGAACAGTGAAAAGACCCTTGTTTTCCCTCTCTCTCCATCCCTCCCTCTTCCTAGTTCTGCGACCAGTCTGACTGTCCCCCAGATTAAATGTTATCTCTGTATGCTTCATTGTCACCTTCTCCAAGCTAACAAATTTACCATCTACATTTTCCTTGAACTCTGTCCCCTTTGATGTCTCGTTTTTAACGCCTTACACTTCCTTATCTCTGTCTCCCTCTCCCCCGACTCTCAGTCTGAAGTAGGTCTCGACCCGACAAGTCACGCATGCCTTCTATCCAGAGTCACTCCAGCATTTTGTGTCTATCTTTGGCATAAACTAGCATCTGCAGTTCCTCCTACACTAAAGACTACAGCAGTTCAAGAAAACGACTTACCACCTTCAAGGACAACAAGAGGATTTGAGTACAGGAGTAAAGAGTTGTACAGGGCCCTGGTGGGATCACATCTAGAGTATTGTGTGCAGTTTTGGTCTCCTAATGTTAGGAAGGACATCCTTGCTATTGAGTAGGTTCACGAGATTGATCCCCGGGATGGCAGAACTGTCATATGAGGAAAGAATGGAAGGACTGGGCTTGTATTCACTGGAATTTAGAAAGATGAGAGGGGATCTTATAGAAACCTATAGAATTATAAAAGGACTGGACAAGTTAGATGCAGGAAAAATGTTCCCAATGTTGGGGGAGTGCAGAACCAGGGGCCACAGTCTAAGAATAAAGGGGAGGCCATTTAAAACTGAGATGAGAAAAACCTTTTTCACCCAGAGAGTTGTGAATTTGTGGAATTCTCTGCCACAGAGGGCAGTGGAGGCCAATTCACTGGATGGATTTAAAAGAGAGTTAGATAGAGCTCTAGGGGCTAGAGCAGGGATCTCCAAACTATGGCCCGGAGGCCACATCCAGCCCGCCACTTGCGGGGGCTGCTCCCTCCCCTCTCTCTCCCAGCGCCACTTCTCCACTCTCTTCCCCGGCCCCGGCTCCCTCTAACGCAGCGACATACGAACAAACACAAATGAAACTTCCCTCCTCACCGCCGCTCACCGCGGGGATGCGGGGCTTCTGAACAACAACTACACTTGTGTTTGTTCTTATGTCACTGCGTTAGAGGGAGACGGGGCCAGGGAAGGGAGTGGAGCAGCGGCCCAGATCTCACTGGCTCTGGGAGAGAGGGAGAGGGGGAGGGAGACATCAATATCTCATAAAACATTTAAAACCGCTAATTAATTTCTAATAGCGGGCAAGTCTCAGGATCTGGACACATTCTTTCTGCAATATCCTGTTGAGATATACATTCCAGCACAGGTTTCTTCATATGCTGCAAGGGAAAGTGGAGCAAAACATGAGCGGAATTAATAAGAATAAAAAAACCCATTTAATAAACACCTTTGTAATAAATTTACGTTAAAAATAGTCAACTGCACTTAAGTGAATTATCCTCATTGCATTTATGACTGGTGTCAATATTTTGGAAAGCAAAGATCACCACTCTATAAACTTCCATCCTCCACACCAAACTACTAGTTTAAGATTAAAAAGTGAAGAATGTGTGAAATAATTAAACAAAAAAAATGCGAAGCCACACAATGCAACCCTCAATAAAAAACTGATTTAGTAATCCAGACACATTCCATGCACTATCAGCTGGTAGAGAGTTATGCACTTTAGAATCAAATAAACCTGCAACTAATCAGAGGGGGACACAGTAAATTATTCATCTTGGTTTGATGACCAGAAATGATTAAGGCGTATAACGAGTTGTGTAATATATTAGTATTGCAGGCACACAGCACTGAACAGATTCATCTACATCCACAACCACTAAATAATGTGCAAATTGGTAAAGCCATTTATTCTGTGTTGACAACTTCTACTATAAGTTCATAATATAAAACTGTTACACATCTTGGCTCAACATCTGTACCATTAGCCGTGACCTCCATAATTACCTGTTCTACTGGTTTACTCATAAGCAACCCTTTTTGTCTATCAAAGTAACAAAAATTAAAATATCAATTTCTGGATCTTAACAGTTTACTTCTCCCAAAATCTCAATTCAAGAATTGTATTAAAGTGTTTTAAACTAGTAGAGGAACATTTCGTTCCCTTTTTAAATCATTTGTTTGTTTTAACAGCTATATTTATTTTGCATCAGCTTTGTATGCAAGATTGAAAAACTGTTCAGGATCTATTATTAAAAGGTAGACACAAAATGCTGGAGTAACTCAGCAGGACAGGCAGCATCTCTGGAGAGAAGGAATGGGTCAAGTCAAGTCAAGTCAATTTTATTTGTATAGCACATTTAAAAACAACCCACGTTGACCAAAGTGTGATGTTTTGGGTCGAGACCCTTCTTCAGACTGGTGTCAGGGGAGGCCCACTCCCCTCACATTAGTCTGAAGAAGGGTCTCGTCCCAAAACATCACCCATTCCTTCTCTCCAGAGATGCTGCCTGTCCTGCTGAGTTACTCCAGCATTTTGTGTCTACCTTCGATTTAAAACAGCAACTGCAGTTCTTTCCTACTCTATTATTAGTAGGTTTAGATGCTCAGTTGAAGAATCTTCAAGTTTGCGCATGTATAAAAATATAATCCAAAGATGGTTAGAACCACCAAAGAAAGCACTAAAGCACTAATCCATGAAGCACTAAACTGGCCTATTAGTTTAACATCTGTCATAATGAAAGGAAGATTACATAAAACAAGCTTATTGATGAGATCTCCTGAGCTAAGGTGTATTTACAAAGTAAAAGCACACCACAGCTTGTGACGATCGAAGATTCTAATATAGAAATGGACATAGTGTGTTGAATCCAAGAAAACAAACTCAATGCTAGCATTTATTGCAAGACGGCTTGTATACAAAAAAGGGGATGTAATGCTGAGGCTCTATAAGGCCGCATTTGGAATATTGTGAACAATTTTGGGCACCATATCCGAGGAAGGATGTGCTGGCTCTGGAGAGGGTCCAGAGGAGGTTTACAAGAATGATCCCAGGAATGAGTGGGTTAACCTATGATGAGCGTTCGTCAGCACTGGGCCTGTACTCGCTGGACTTTAGTCGTTCTTTTAGGAAGGAGATGAGGAGAAATTGGATGGTGGTGGGTGGTGAATCTGTGGAATTCTTTGCCACAAAAGGCTGTGGAGGCCAAGTCAGTGGATATTTTTACGGCAGAGATAGATAGAATTTTGATTAGTACGGGTGTCAGAGGTTATGGGGAGAAGGAAGGAGAATGGGGTTGGAGAGTTGGGAATGGAGGGAGAGATAGATCAGCCGTGATTAAATGGCGGAGTAGACTTGATGGGCCCGAATGGCCTAATTCCACTCCTATCACTTATGATCTCATGAAAATATGCAGCATACTCAAAAATGTGACATTTCAAGGGAATCTAAGACAATCAACCATGGCATGCTGTTGAGCACAACTATGATATTCACAACTCCCCAACAACGAGGATAGTTGTCTGGTGTCATGTGTTAGTAATAATTACCCACAATCCTCTAGATTACGTTTGAGTTTTTAAGAGGTACAAGGTGGAAACAGGCCCTTTGCCGCACTGAATCTGCACTGTCCACTGATCATGTTTCACACGACTTCTATGTTATCCCATTTTCCCATCAACTCCCTACATGCTTGGGGCAATTTGGAGAGGCCAATTAATCTGCAAACAAGCACATTTGTTGGGACATGGGAGGAAACTGGAGCACCATGGGGAAACCAACACAAGGAGAATGTGAAAACTCCACTCAGCAAGCACCAAAGGTCAGGATTGAACCTGGGTCTCTGGCGCAGTTTCATTTATTTATTTTGTGTCATCACACAGCTGTTTGCCAATAGCAAGCAAATATTAGTGCCACGTGGTTGGCCTCGGCAAGATCCTTTACAGTGCGAGTGTCATGCAGCATGTCACAGCTCAGGAGATGTTCCATAGTCTGGAGGCCCCGTCCACACTGGCAGTCTGCCGCATCTTCAGTGCATCCCCACCAGCATGTTGGATTTGCTCCTCCCCGTGCCTGTCCGCTGTCTGTTGAGACTGCACCAGGTTATCCACGGTTGGTCGGAACCTGGTGGGAGTTTCTCAGAGGAATCGATTGCCCTGTGAATGCCTTCCGGAGATTTCTCTAGTCTCTCTTCCCAGAGTTTGAGCCTTCTGGACGATGCACTGCAATCCAGGGGATGGACAGAAGAGAGGAAACTTCTGCAGGATTTCAAACGCTGAGGTAGCAAAGGGTGGTCATGTAGGGGGTATCTTTCATCCTCTGATTGTCTGAGGCGTTCTTTTTGACTGGCTGCAGCTCTTCTGATTCCAGGAGGTGCAATGCCAGAGAGTAGGTAGATGTTGTCAGTCTTGGTAGGTTTCATGCACCCACTGATGCAGCGACAGCTTGTGTTTAGCACAGGATCAATCTTCCTTGCTGCCTCTGGCGCAGTGAGGCAGCAGCTTTACCAGCTGCGCTACTGTGCCGCCTTGGGAATCTTTCATTCAACTAAGGAGGGAACAAATGTAACCTCTTTATTCAAAAACACTACAGGAAAAGTACTGGCCTATTAGTTTACCAAATAGTATTATTCAAGCTATTTATATGTACTGTGTTTCAGCAGTTAGAAAAATTGGCGGTAATGAGGCACAGTGGCGCAAGGCTGCTGCCTTACAGCCCCAGAGACCGGGGTTCGATCCTGACTATGGGTGCTGGCTGTACGAAGTTTGCACGCTCTCCCCTTGACCCTATGGATTTCTCCAGGTGCTCGTTTCCTCCCACACTCCAAAGACATACAGGTCTGTAGGTTAATTGGCTCGGTATAAATATAAATTGTCCCTCGTGTGTGTAGGATAGTGTTAGTGTGCGGGGATCGCTGATCAGCATGGACTCGGTGGGCCGAAGGGCCCGTTTCCTCGCTGTATCTCTAAACTAAACTAAACAAGGCAAAAGACTAGTACAGAGATACAGCATGAATTTAGGAAACAGAATCTTACTGTTTATTGTTAGGAGAACCAAATACCAAATTGGGGAGGTTATGCTTCATTGCTGAGTCATGTACAATGAACATTGGTTTTCTTTTTTAAGGTTCAGTGCTGGTACATTGGAAGCAATTTTGAGGCTTACCAGACTAATACTTGGAACAAATGGATTGAATTATGAAGAAAGATTGGATGGGCTCTTGCTAATGAAGTTTAGAAAAGGTGGGGGTGAAAGAGAACAAGATCCTGAGGGGCTTGGACAGGATGAACGCTGCTTCTTGTGGGAGAATCTAAAACAAGGAGTCAATCAGTTAGGATAGAGAGGACACTTTATTCACCTCACATTGGGTTTTGAGTCTTTGGAAATCTCTTCCTCAAGGAAAACTGAATGTTTTTAAAGGCGGAAATAGACAGAGTTGATAAACTGGGGCAGAAAGGTTTCCGTGGGGCGGTTAGCATCGCAGTGTTGAGATTGCAGATTGTTTTATAGTAAAGGAGGTTTGAGGGCTCCAGTGGTCTACTCCTGCTCTTCGCCGAAACATGAAGAGCAAGACCATATATAATAATAGAACTTGAATCCCCTCACCAGTCTCCTGTCCATTACTGTCTACTGTCCTTGCACAAAGTGTTGGAGTAACTCAGGTCAGGCAGCATGTCTGGAGAACATGGATAGGCAATGCTTCAGGTCGAAGCCCCTCCTTCATCGGCAATAATTTACCCAATGTTGCTTATTTTGTTTTCATCATGACCACTCAGTTCTTGCATTCAAGATCTTAGTTAGAACTTTTTAAAAAGTTAAATTCCAAGAAAGGGGCGAGAACAGCTGCCCCTGTTATCATCACGGTATTTGATCCAGTGTAAAATGAGACGGTATCAGTAAAATTAATGGGAAAGAAAACTGCAGATACTGGTTTAAATTGAAGGTAGACACAAAATGCTGGAGTAACTCAGCGGGTCAGGCAGCATCTCTGGAGAGAAGGAATGGGTGAGACCCTTCTACAGAGTGATGGAGAAGTCTGAAGAAGGGTCTCGACCCGAAACGTCACCCATTCCTTCTCTCCAGAGATGCTGCCTGACCTGCTGAGTTACTCACCGCCATTCAATATGATCATGGCTGATCATCCAACGTTTAGTAATGAACGTCCAGTTAGTGGAGGTCTGTGTGCTGATAGTTGCTATTGTTCATTTATATTCAGAGCTATATTGAAGGACTCAATATCTGCAAGCAGAAGACTTGAAAAATATTGAGGCATTAGGTAGCAGAAATTAATTCATCTGACAATGAGAAATAACTCAAGAACAAATTCACATGTGGACTTCATTGCCACAGATGGCTGTGGAGGACAAGTCAATGGATATTTTTAAGGCGGAGATTGATAGGTTCTTGAATAGTACGGGTGTCAGGGGTTACGGGGAGAAGGCAGGAGAATTCGGTTGAGAGGAAAAGATAGATCAGTCATGATTGAATGGCAGAGTAGACTAAATGGGCTGAATGGCCTAGTTCTGCTCCTATAACTTAGGAACATGTCAGGCAGTGACGATCTCCAACAAAAGAGCATATAACCATAAACCAGTGATGATCAATAATATTACAATTGTCAAGAATCCCAATATTAACATCCTAGGTATCACCATTGGCTAAAACCTTCACTAGTCCAACCTGTGATAAACTGAAGGGCAAGTCTGTATGTTGTGCCAAATAATCATCTGACAACCCAAAGCCTTTCCACCATTCAGAATATGATGCGACATTTGCCACCTATCTGGCCAAGAAAACTTCAAAAGCCACTCAAGTGCCACATATTCCTCCACCACAGAGATTCTCTTCCATGCCACCAGCAGTGGTGGCAAAACATACTGCTACAACTTGGGATGGGGTTTTGGTTTTTGAAAACCTACTGAGACGGTGACATCCAATAGCTGGAAGGGGAATGGCAACTGGAGCGCTGGAAAGCCACCACCTATTAGCGTCTATCCAGGTCACCCATCAAGTTAAGTTGGATACTTAATGCATTCCTTCATCACCACCAGTTCTGCCTGCTCAACGGCACTGTGGCAATCCCTGTATAACAATAACAACATTAAATCAAGGAGCATTGTCAAGGGCAGTTGAAGATATACAGCAATGCCAAAATCCTGCAACTGAATACAGTAAATCAAAAACTGGCTGAGCAACTCATCCAATTAAAAAGATTTCACAAGGAAAGGAGGAACAGACTACTTAAAATGAATAAATTAACAGTTACACACAAAAGAAATAAAGATCTGACCACTATTAAGGCTGGTACGTTTGATCCAAACCAATGCTCTGGATCACAGGGAATATTTTCAAAATTTTCACCCATCAAATAGATGGATTTGAACGCATCAATATACTAAAACTCATTTGTTTATTTGTTCCTGAACTACAGGCAAAACGGTACACAATAGCGCAACAATTGTAGGCCCACCTTACTCACCGTCGTACCTTTGGTGCTAATAGAAGTTTCATTGAAATCAGTGTTATAGTTTTTAAGTTATTCATATTTTAAAGTTTAAATCTATCTCCTAGGGAGGGGGGGGAGGAAGGGAGGGTGGAGGGAGGGGGAGGAGGGGGGGGCTAAGGGGGGGTTGAGGGGATGGAGTGAGGGGGTAGGGAAAGGGGGAGAAGGGGAGGAGAGGAGGGAGGGAAGGGGTGGAGTGGGAGGATAAGGGGGGTTGAGGGGGATGGAGTGGGGGGATAGGGGGGTGAGGGGGAGGGGAGGAGGGGGGAAGGGAGGGGAGAGGAGAGGGTGCTGCTCAATGCAGGGGAGGTTTGGGCCCAACGGGTCCACTTGGTCGAGTCTATTATAAAAATGGATATGTAACTTAGTGGTCAAGATAGCATCAGATTTCAAAGTAAACAAAACTACTGAAAAACCAAGCATGCTCAAAACTGATACAACACACAGCTCGGAGAAAATATGCATTTTGGGAGGAAGAGTACAAAGGGCAGTGTAAATATTATAATTTACAATGAGGTGGAGGAAGAGAAACCTTCAGATACACATTTGCAAATCTTTTGATAATTTTATGTCTGTTAAACTGCAAATGGGATCTAATAGACAGAGGGAATTATACCTTCTTTGCCATAGTATGCCCAATTCCGGGTGCCTTACTTTAAGGCTTAAGGTTATAGAGGACATTTACTAGAAAGGTGGCAGAAATAACTGATTTCAGTTAAACTGAGAGGGGAGAAGAAGAGTCTGAAGAAGGGTTTCGACCCGAAACGTCACCCATTCCTTCTCTCCAGAGATGCTGCCTGACCCGCTGAGTTACTGCAGCATTTTGTGTCTACCTTCGATTTAAACCAGCACCTGCAGTTTTTCCCCCAAACTGAGAGGGGATTTAGAACATGCATGGTTGCTATACAAGCACAAGAGTCCAAGCGGAAAGAAATGCGAAATTATGACGTTTTTACAATATCTCTGAATCAATTCTGTTTCAATAAATAACCATAGGAGAGCGATTCAAAATTATTAAAATATCAATAAGAAATTGTGGCGGCAGAAGGGATGTGTGGGGAAACCACTGATTTGATTATTAATGATGCAGAACTCATTAATTTGTTCTAAGTAAATTATGAAGGATAATGATTATGTAATTAAGCCTCATTTGAAATAATTGAAATTATAAATCAACAGGTTACTTGATATCACCTGAAAATCATGCAACCTGATGAGTCACTGAAATGGGCAGAAGGATATAATAGCCAGAAATAGTTAAACAATTCTCCTGCAGGAGTAAAATGTGTTTTTTTAAACTCCAAATACTCATTGCAATTAGCTATGTCTTTTGCAAGCATAGGCTTGACACTTGAAATTCAGTGATCAAAAAGTGTTTTTTTTAAATGGGTGCGATGAAGCCAAACCTTCCTTGCTTAACTACACATTTCACATTCCTTTCCCTTTACAAGATTATAGGCATGGCACTGCCCGCGTCTCAACTTGTTCACACGACACACGCCCCAACCACTTTCTGCATCAACTTTACAATTTTGGTGCCGTAATCTTTGGATAGATTAAGTTTTTGGACAATTAAATGCACTCTGAGAGGAACACACCATAAGGCTTTACACTTTACACTTGCTGGGTGAGTTTGAAAGATAATTGATTTAATGAAGGTCCAGAATAAAAACGCCACAATACCCACATTAAGAACAATTCTAACCAAAATCAAAGCAAAGAAAATGGATATATATGTATTCCACTTCTCAGAAATGGATCAAGTAAAAAAAGGTAACAGCGTGCAATAATGTTTCAATCATATCAGCAATAGGCTTAAAAGAATGAGAACGAGTTACAATTGAAGCAAAAAAAAGATATCTATAAAGCATCTTTAAAAATAAGATGTCCCGAGACAATTCACAGAAGAACTAACAACAAAAAATGATACTGTCGCAAAAGAGATAGTAGAAAGAAGAATGTGTTAAGGAGTGAATTAGAGGCGTGAAGAAAAAAGTTTAAAGGGGAAACTATGGGATCAAGCATCTGAAGACACAGCCACCATGAGTGGAACAAGTAAAATTAGAATGTGCAACAGACCATAATTATAGGATCAAAGATTATGGAGGGTTGTCCGGCTACAACGATCGTAAGGGAAGGGAGCAACACGCTTGTGGAAGAGTTTATAAAAGTTTAAAATTGCAGCATTGCCAACGGGAAGCAACGTGGGTCTGGCGGATGGGTGAAAAGTGTGTGCGCCTGGCCATAGGCATCCAGAGAAACAAGGAGAGCGAGAGTTTTAAAAGAAGATGAGCAGAAACTGAAGTGGGAAATTCATCTCTGGGCCAAATACAACACCAAGTTTGCAACTGTCTTGGATGCCAGGAAGCTGAGTGGAATGAGCAGTTCAGCAGTTGTGCATGTTATGGAGAACCATTGTTAATGGGTTCAGCCTTTCTTTCATTTTGTTGAAGGAAATTTCGACTGGAGGTGGAGGTGGAGGCAGGGAGGGAGGTGATAAATAAAAGCATGTCATATCATCATCTGTTTACACGTCACTGGGCGTGAATATACTGTGAAGTTAACTGCATCTAATCAAAGCTCAGTAATAGTTAAATTTTATATCAACTTTCAATATTTGCACATTCTGACACTACAGTCAGCAATTCCCGATTAGTCCTCAGGACAGGGTAGCTTGTGAATTAGCAAGAACTTATTTTATGTAAAACACCCCACAAACTATCATGGAACAGTCTGAAGAAGGGTCTCGACCCAAAACGCCACCTATTCCTTTTCTCCACAGATGCTGCTGACCCGCTGAGTTACTCCAGCACTCTGTGTCCATCTCTGGCAAATATTGCATCTTGTTAAATCAGGTATAACAGCGATTTTAATAGCAACTAATTCTTAACAATCTTTCTGGCCCGCAAAATAAATATTCTAGGTGAGTGGATTGCCATTTCTTAGATCATTATTCAATTATTTTTAAATGCAAAGTTAATGATATTTTTTTTAATTAAATGAATGAATGAATAAGTTTATTGGCCGTGTACACATACAAGGAATGTGCCTTGGTACTCCACTTGCAAGTAACAACACGAACATACAGTAAACAATTTAGAATAAAGCATAAAACATTAAAATATTAAGAGTACATTAAAACATTAAGATTATATCATTCCAATGTTTACACTCTGCAAAGTCTTTCAAATTTATTAAGAGGTATGATTTTTATTTATCGTCACTGTCTGAAGAAGGGTCTCGATCCGAAACGTTAGTTTAACAGCTATATTTATTTTGCATCAGCTTTGTATGCAAGATTGAAAAACTGTTCAGGATCTATTATTAATACGTAGACACAAAATGCTGGAGTAACTCAGCGGGTCAGGCAGCATCTCTGGAGAGAAGGAATGGGTGACGTTTCAGGTCAAGACCCTTCTTCAGACTGATGTCAGAAAAGACCCGCTCCCCTCCAGCATTTTGTGTCTATCTTTGGTGTAAACCAGCATCTGCAGTTGCTTCCTACACTTTTATTTCCTGGCTTACTGCCGTGAACATTTCACCCAAGGTGTTGCTGTTGCAGAGATCCACAAACACCACACTGGTAACCAGCAGTGAAAGTCCACACCACACAGATCACTAATTGACTTTGAGTACTTCCTTTAGGTCAGAAACAAAATCAATTTATTTGTCATTGACCACAAAATACAAGTCACTGTGGTTTTGGATGATATCACTGAAGTTCAGGAAGTAGACAGAAATAGAAGAGGGCCAAAGGCAAACTCAATAATAAAGAAACTTTATTTCACAAGGTTCAGTTTCAGTGCCAGGGCACTTAGTAATTAGAGTTTAAAGTTCAATACGTTAAATGAACCATCCCTGTAGTCCACGCATTAACTCTCAGTTCAACAGGAGAACGAGAAGAAAGTCAGATTGCATAGTATTGAATATTAGAGAAGGCAAGCAAAAACTTCAAATTCAAACAGAAAAAAAAAATGGATATTGTCAACAGCTCAAATGACCTTTATGTCAATGACCTTTCATTACAGAGATCAAGTGTAAGGATTTTAAAAGGACAGGTATTTTAAGGCCAAAACTGGAATTGTAATGCTATACCTACATAAACTCAATTTATTCCCGGTACACTATTAATAGCATTATCAATAATTTAAAATTTGTTGTAATAAATCAAAAATGTTAATGTTTCCTTGGACAGTGATTTGATATAAAAATGTACTCAGATACTGTAAAGGACCAATTTGGAAAGCTTTAAAACGAGATAGCTATGAAGACAAAAATATAAACTGTAGGGTTTCAAGCGCATTTATAGGGCTCCTGAAAGGACATCAGGCCAAATAGCCTTAGAATGCTTAGGAAGCTTGACATGCCCCCGACAACTCTCACCAACTTCTACGGATGCACTACAGAAAGCATTTTACCAGGATGCATCACAGCTTGGTTTGGGAACAGCTCCATCCAAGACCACAAGAAATTGCAGCAAATTGCAGACCATAATACAAACCAACCTTCCTTCTGTTGACTCCATTTATACCTCAAGCTGCCTCGGCAAGGCCAGCAGCATAATCAAGGACCAGTCGCACCCTGGCCACTCCCTCTTCTCCCCTCTCCCATCAGGCAAAAGGTACAGAAGAGTGAAAAAGTGCACCAACAGATTCAGTGACAGTTTCTTCCCAGCTGTTATTTGTTAACTGAACCACAACCAGAGAACTACTATCTACCTCTTTGATGACCTTCGGAATATCCTTGATCGGACTTTGCTGGTTTTACCTTGCACTAAACGTTATTCCCTTGTCATGTATCTTACACACTGTAAATGGATCGATTGTAATCATGTATTGCCTTTCTGTTGACTGGTTAGCACGCAACAAAAGCTTTTCACTGTACCTCAGTACACGTGACAATAGACTAAACTAAACTGGATCAGTCAATCATAAACTCATAAAACAATTTTAAAATTGTCTTTAGCATACAAGCTTGTAAAATCTCATGAATCTTCTTACTACTGCACCTCTGCTATAACTGCTGTGGCTGAATTTAAGTTTATCCCATGGAAAACTGCAAACTCCGACCCATTGCTCATTTCCTGGGACATCAGGAATTGTATCCACAAGTGAAATGTGTTTATTATATTACAAAATCAAGTGTCCTCCTGAGAATATATACTTTTCCCCCTTTGCCTACATACAAGCAACGAGATTAAATTTGAAACAAAAACATTGCTGGCTCACAATACAGGTGCCCACGTGCAAAGGAACCTGGGATTTGCACGCTACCTCTCTCCATGCTTTATCCTTCTCTTTTGTGAAGAGTGGTTGTCAAATAACTAAAAAAATATACACAAAAACAGAACCTCAGTCAAAAGGGGTAGAATTAAGCCAGCATTCTCAATTATTTTAGCACCGTGCAGTGAACTGAAACTACCAAATCTTTAAGTTATTGTAAAAAAGATTTAAATTTACTCGGAGTAAAGAATGGAATCATTGTTTCCAGTGCAATGCACTTCCTCAAAATCTAAACAAATAAAGAATGACATCATTTTGTTGCTTTACCATTTCATCTAGTGAAGCTGCAGGCCGACACCACCGAGTTTCCAGCTGACTGACATGACCTCCACTGTCCTCTAAGCGACATTCATATATTTTCCATGGAACTTCTATCTAGGTCATTCATCACCTCAAAAGAGAGCAGATGGAACTACGACATTCCAAATATATACATTTTATTAGTTAAAAGGAAAGGCCCTTTGAAGTTGGTAATGGGTGGCTAATCGGAGCTTGCTTCTCTTTGTATAAATGGCAGGGTAAATTCCATATTCAGAACTTTTCACTACACAATGAAGCATTATTGAAGTGCCCCAGTTAATTTTATATTCTTCACTGATAGCTTTTGAGCTTTCAGTTGTCAAAATGTACTCAACTTGCTTGAACATGCTTTTAAATAGCACAGAAACTAAGGACAGAGGGGATAAAAACATGAATACATGCAACAACTGGCCAAAAATGCTTTGCTCCAAAATCAGTTTGTGTAGCTTAAACATACAACATACACTAATTTCAGAGTGCAAAGGAAAGATTTATTGTACCTTAATTTTTCCACACAGTATTTACCAATAATTCTCAAACCTGGCTTTACACAGGCAGCATTAGTGCAAGATGAGTCCGCCTTGCAAATGTAGCCTAAAATGGAGACATTCAGTGCACTAATCCTGTAACTTTGCACGGTACGAAAAAAAATCTTTATATTAATCATATAAACTTTTCATAGAAATTATGAAGATAACAGGAGATACGGCAACATGCATCCATGACGTTTGCTAACATTTTTCACTGAAATCATGCTACATCTATATACTAAAACTCTCGTTTGTTTGTTCCTGAACTACAGCCAAAACGGTACACGATAGCGCGACAATTGTAGGCCCACCTTACTCACCGTCGTCCCTTTGGTGCTAATGGAAGTTTCATTGAAATCAATGTTATATATTTAAAGTTATTCACATTTTAAAGTTTAAATCTATCTCCTTGGGAGGGGGGAGGGAGGGAGGAGGGGGAGGGAGGGGGAGAGGAAAGGTTTGGGCCCAACAGTTGCACTTGGTCTAGTTGTTTCTAAATGTGTAGGAAGGAACTGCAGATGCTGGTTTGCACCTCAATTTGAGGATGAACATCCTTGTAATTGAGGCAGTGCGGTGTAGGTTCACGAGATTGATCCCTGGGATGGTGGGACTGTCATATAAGGAAAGATTGAAAAGATTAGGCTTGTATTCACTGGAGTTTAGAAGGATGAGAGGGGATCTTATAGAAACATATAAAATTATAAAAGGACTGGACAAGCTAGATGCAGGAAAAATGTTCCCAATGTTGGGCGAGTCCAGAACCAGGGGCCACAGTCTTAGAATAAAGGGGAGGCCATTTAAAACTGAGGTAAGAGGAACTTTTTCACCCAGAGTTGTGAATTTGTGGAATTCTCTGCCACAGGTTTGGCACACCGCTCTCTCTCATCTTGACAGCCAGAAGGGGGGCTATGTGAGGATGCTGTTCATTGATTTTAGTTCAGCTTTCAACACAATAGTCCCCACCAGACTGGCTGAGAAGCTGCTGAAACTGGGGCTTAACACTCCCCTGTGTGCCTGGTTCCTGGACTTTCTCACTGCCATGCCCCAAGTGGTCAAGATGGGGAGACATACATCTAACCCCCTCACCCTAAACACAGGATCCCCCCCAGGGTTGCGTCCTTAGCCCCCTACTGTACTCCCTGTACACACATGACTGTGGGGCCAGGTTCAGCTCCAACTCCATCATTAAGTTTGCTGATGACAAATAACAAATTGCTGATCTCCGATAACGAGGAGAAGGCCTGCCGGGAGGAGGTGGCTGATCTGGCACTCTGGTGTCGGGACAGCAGCCTCCTCTTGAATGTCACAAAAACTAAGGAGCTGATTGTAGACTTTAGAAGGGCTCAACATCCGAGGACGTACACGCCACTGGAGTTAAATGGGAGTACTGTGGCGGCTCCCAAGGGTCGGGCCATACCACTACTGACCCCTCGGCACGGGAATGGACCAGTCCAGGGGGGCGGTCCGGTACTACATATATAAGGACAAGGTTTTGGGCGCGAAGCCATTCCGGCAGACTCGACCCGTCTGATAACCGTGTAATAAACCATAACGCCCCCAAAATACCCGGCTCCTTGCCTTTATTTCGGGCCTCTCTCGACACGCCACATTGGTGACCTCGACGTGATGCCCACCGGACGCCACTCCAGAGGCCGTATGAGGGCCCGTACCGGGTGCTGGAGCACGGACAGACAACCTTTGTCTTGGACATGTGGGGCCGGCCGGAGGCCGTGTCAATTGACCGCCTGAAGCCGGCCCACTTAGACATTGACCAACCGGTGCGGGTTGCCCAGCCTCGGCCACGAGGTCGCCCACCTTTGCGGGTCCCACCACCTGTCCCTCCAACTGTGCCTCCGCCGGCCCCTCTGTCGACCGATTACCGTACGCGGTCCGGTCGGGTTGTGCGACCACCAGTGCGTTTCGTGCCTCCGGTTCTGGGGGGGGTCCTGTGGCGGCTCCCAAGGGTTGGGTCATAACACTACCGACCCCTCGGCACGGGAATGGACCAGTCCAGGGGGGCGGTCCGGTACTACATATATAAGGACAAGGTTTTGGGCGTAAAGCCAATCCGGCAGACTCGACCCGTCTGATAACCGTGTAATAAACCATAACGCCCCCAAAATACCCGGCTCCTTGCCTTTATTTCGGGCCTCTCTCGACGCGCCACAGTACTGTGGATAGGGTGAGCAGCTTCAAATACCCGGGTGTCCACATCACAGAGGATCTGACATGGACAACACACATTGCCATACTGGTGAGTAAGGCAAGGCAGCGCCTTTACCACCTCAGACAGCTGAGGAAATTTAGAGTCTCTCTGAGGATCCTTCAGTGTTTATACTCTGGGGCTGTAAAAAGCATCTTGTCCGGGAACATCACAATCTGGTTTGGGAACAGCTCTGCGCAGGACAGGATGCCCTGATCGCACTATGGCAACTACCCTCGCCCCCCTGCAGGACCTATACATCAGGAGGTGCAGATCCAGAGCCAGACCCTACCACCCCAGCAACGGACTGTTCCAGCTGCTACGGTCAGGCAAACGCCTCCGCTGTCACGCTGTGAAAACAGAGAGGACGAGACGGAGTTTCTTCCCACAGGCCATCAGGACTGTTAACTCTCATATCACCAAGGACTAATTTAATTTACTGTATTAATTTATTTTGTGTTAAAAATGTAATTTTTTTTTTCTATTCTGTTTTGTAGTTTTAGCACAATCCGCAGGCGTTGCCACTTTCATTTCACTGCACATCTTGTATATGTATGTGACAAATAAAGTTAACTTGACTTGACTTGGAGAGAAGGAATGGGTGACGTTTCAGGTCGAGGCGTTTCGACTTGAATTGTCACCCATTCCTTCTCTCCAGAGATGCCAATTAACCTACATACCTGCATGTCTTTGGAGTGTGGGAGGAAACCGAAGATCTCAGAAAA
Organism: Rhinoraja longicauda; assembly: GCF_053455715.1. NCBI lineage: Eukaryota > Metazoa > Chordata > Chondrichthyes > Rajiformes > Arhynchobatidae > Rhinoraja > Rhinoraja longicauda. The sequence continues at coordinate 578,811 of NC_135962.1, read as the reverse complement.
AACCCACGCAGGTCACAGGATGAACGTACAAACTCCGTACAGACAGCACCCGTAGTCGGGATGGAACCCGGATCTCCGGCGCTGCATTCGCTGTAAGGCAGCAACTCTACTTTTCCTATTTATGCTAAGATTATACAATTTGTTCAACTGCACCAAATTTTGTCTCAGTGATACAAACACCACAGAGTCTTAGAGTCAGAGAGAGATACAACATTGGAACCGGCCCTTCGGCCAACTTGCCCACATCGGTCAACACGTCCCAGCTACACGCGTCCCACCTGCCTGCATTTGGTCCATATCCCTCTAAACCTGTTCAGTCTAATTGTTTCTTAAACATTGGCATAGTGTCTGCCACAACTATCTCCTTTGGCAGCTTGTTCCATACACCCATCACCCTTTGTGTGAAAAAATTACCTGTTAAATTAGTATTAAATCTTTTCCCCTTCACCTTAAACCTACATCCTCTGGTCCTCGATTCACCTACTCTGGGCAAGAGACTCTGTGCATCTACCCGATCTATTCCTCATGATTTTATACACCTCTATAAGATCACCCCACATCCTCCTGCGCTCCAAGGAATAGAGTCCCAGCCTACTCAACCTCTCCCTACAGCTCACACCCTCTAGTCCTGGCAACATCCTTGTGAACCTTCTCTGTACCCTTTCCATCTTTCAGACAACATCTTTCCTAAAACCATGATGATTTTTAAGCCTTGTAATAAATGGCGAGGCCAAGCACCAGATTTGCAGCTGCAGCCATTTGTTTGGTTGCTTAAATCAATATTATCCATATGTATCAAATTGATATCTTCGAAAAGCAAAGGAAACAATGTTTTACAAATAAGCAATGAGTCATCTGTACCTTTGTGAGCTTAAGAAACTGGAATAGTGACTAATGGAATTGGAAAATAATGGAATAAGGAACAATGAAATGGTTCTTATTTGATCACGAGCACCTCTCACCCATCCTCCAAACAATCCAACCTTTTTATTTCAATAAGTACAATTAAACCAACTCCTCATAGGTATCGCACAATAGAGAAACCCCAGATGCTGGTTTACAAAAGAATTCAGGAAGTCAGGGAGCATGTGTAGGAAATAAAATGCAGATGCTGGTTAAACGGTAGACACAAAATGCTGGAGTAACTCAGCGGGTCAGGCAGCATCTCTGGAGAGAAGGAATGAGTGACGTTTTGGGTCGAGACCCTTCTTCAGACTGATGTCAGGGGAGGGACAAAGATAGGAGAACATGAAGAAAACACAGATAGGTGATGTTTTGGGTTCTCCAGACTCAAGAAGAGTCTGGAGAAGGAACCCAAGCCAAAACTTCACCTATCCGTGTTTTCCAGAGATACTGCCTTTATTATAGGTATCACCTGGTTCAAGAATGGATGTAATGCTAGGACAAACAAATGTATCACTTTCATTTTAAAATGGACCAAATAACCGAGGGACAAATATTATCCCAAAGTAGCATCAGACACCACCTGAATATTTTATCCATTTTGCAATGCAGTGAACCATAATGAGTCTCAATACATAGCTGACCATATCTTTGCATGTGTTGTGAACAGAACACCACCTAGACAAAAAACTTTCAAGCTTTAATGGTAATGAAAACATCCAAGCTATTTTTTTAAATCTTCAGATCCTGTGCATGCAGATTTAAGGAATCGTTTTTAAGATCATGACAGAAAATAGATTGACTAAATTAAAAAACTTGATGTTACTCAGGCAAAAAATGCTGGAGTAACTCAGCGGGACAAACAGCATCCTGGAGAGAAGGAATGGGTGACGTTTTGGGTCAAGACCCTTCTTCAGACTATCTTCGGTTTAAACCAGCATCTGTGGTTCCTTCTTACACGTTACTAAGGCTTGGTCTGCTTGCTGGCACAAAATAAAACTATGCAGCTGGCAGTTCAGTGTTGTTTATCACTGGAGAACAATAAAGTGTCATACAATGAGGACAACAGAAAAGCATTATTTATGTTCCATCCAAAATTACACATGAAGATATTGATCCCTATTCAGAGGACAGCTGCAATGATAACCAGAAGATACATTATGCTATTTTCTGTATAACAAATGACAGCAGAATCACTTCACATTCTGAAATATCGCTGAAGTGGACGCCAAAATGTGGCAACTTTTAACAAGACAATTCAATTGAGCAGGTATTACAAATGCCGCTTTCTTCACAAAATATGATGTATTTAATTTATATTTAAACCATATGACTAACGTGGAAGAGGGATGATTAATAAAAACTACAACAGGATTTGCATAATGAATTAGTTGCAATGCATTTATTTAAAAGTGAAACATTCAATTAAATAACTAAAAAAACAAAAATGAACAATATTAAATGTCTATTTTTTCCCCATGAAATTTGCATTCTCATTCCTACATTAGTCCAAACTGGTTACCAGGGCGGCACGGTGGCACAGCGGTAGAGTTGCTGCCTTATGGCTCCAGAGACCCGGGTTCCATCCTGGCTACGGGTGCTGTCTGTACGGAGTTTGTACCTTCTCCTGAGTGACCTTCATGGGTTTTCTGCGAGAACTTTGGTTTCCTCCCACACTACAAAGACGTACAGGTTTGTAGTTTGATTGGCTTGGTATAAACGTAAAAATTGTCCCTAGGATAGTGTTAATGTGCGGGGATCGCTGGTCGGCAAGGACTCGATGGGCTGAAAGGCTTGTTTCTGCGCTGTATCTCTAAACTAAACCATTCTGCCAAAGAATCTGAAAAATATGGATATAAAACTAAAGTGAACTGGAAAAACTGCAGTTTATCAAGCATGAAAGCAATCTTTCCAGGTTGCCTTATTCCCGTTTAACTACAATCAGGTACTGATCCCCTTTGCCAAGTAGAATTATGAATACTCCAAAGACGTACAGGTTTGTAGGTTTATTGGCTTGGTAAATATAAAAATTGTCCCTAGTCGGTATAGGATAGTGTTAATATGCGGGGATCACTGGTCGGCACGGATCCGGTGGGCCGAAAGGGCCTGTTTCCGCGCTGTATCTCTAAGCAGGCGTGATCAAAAACACAATTTTTCAAAATGCCTCCCAAGTCATTCTCATTGCCCTTGTGCGTCTGAGATTGTGTGTCCCGGTTTGTGAAATATCAGTAAGGTTCTATTTATGGCTGGCCCACACCCTTTCCTTCCACCACTCAACGAAATTAGAGATTCTGTGCAAACTGTCCCATTCCCACAACAATGGGAAATCTAAGATGGAGTTGCTCCAAAATGCTGGAGTAAATCAGCAGGACAGGCAGCATCTCTGGAGAGAAGAAACCTTGCCGGAGATGCGATTGTATTCTGGACCGTATCTCCGGTCGCTCTGCGGCCTAACATCATGGAGCTGGAGGCTTTGCTCGGGACTGACTTTGAGCCGCACCGCGGGGCGTGGGCTTACCATCTGAGCATGCGATTCCTTGCCTGGATCCACGTTCCAACTGCGGTCTGTGGACTTTAACATCAAGGAGCTCGCAGTCTCGGGTTGAGACCGAGGTCGGGAAGCTCCAAGCTGCACGAGGTTCAACCAGCCCCGACCCGGGGTAGATCGCCCGGCTCGGGGGAGCTGAGATCCCCCCCCCCGATGTAGGAGCTTGATCGCCTCGACAAGGAAGGCCCACCGCCGGCCACGGGAGTCAAGATCGTCCCGTCAACGGAAGGTTAGAGGCCCCCAACCGCTGGAGGACAAAGAAGGGAGAGAATTAACTTCTTTTATTTCGCCTTCCATCACAGTGAGGAATGTGGAGGAGTCACTGTGGTGGATGTTCATGTTAAAATGTATTTCGTGTGCCTGTTGCTTTTTATTGGTACGACTGTATGGCAGATGAAATTCCTCGTATGTTGCAAAACATATTTGGCAAATAAAGTATGATTGTGAATGAAGGAATGGGTGAGGTTTCGGTTCGAGACCTGAAATCCAATCCGTTTTGTTTCCATTCCTGTCGATCTCTAGCCTTTGTCACTTACTCCAACTGTCAAACTGCCCCCCCCCCCCACCCCACCCCACCACCTGTAATAACCCATCATTTGCCAGGCTTTGCTCCTCCCTCACCTATCTTTGCCAGATTTATCCCCCCGACTACAATCATTCTGAAACAGTGTCCCAACGCAAAACATTGTCTGTCCATTCTATCCATTGATGCTGCCTGACCCACCGAGTTATTCCAACAACTGTTTTAGCAATATTTATGGGCCTTGTTAAAAAGGACAACATCTGCAAATGTAACATTTAAAATAAATAATAAAGTGACAAAAAACAGCAGGTCCTCGTACTTGAAATAAAGATTCATCAATGTTGCTGATGGATATCCCAATCAGAACTCCAGTGATAAGATTTTAACTGGTACTTCTTGACTTGATACTGATCAGCCAAACATTTGACTGCCTGCCTCCTATTTTCAAACACAAGTGAAATGAACACTAGTTTGTGTAGGAAGAAATTGCAGATGTGTAAGAAGGAACTGCAGATGCTGGTTTACACCGAAGATATAGACACAAAATGCTGGAGTAACGCAGCGGGACAGGCAGCATCTCTGGATTGAAGGAATGTGACATTTTGTGTCGAGACCCTTTTTCAGATTGAGAGTCAGGGGAGAGGGAAACAGATAGTTAAGGAGGGTAAGGTTTAGAGATACAGCGCGGAAACAGGCCCTTTCGGCCCACTGTGTCTGCGCCGACCAGCGATCCCCGCACATTAACACTATCTTATACCTACTAGGGACAATTATTTTTACATTTACCAAGCCAATTAACCTACATACCTGTATGTCTTTGGAGTGTGGGAAGAAACCGAAGATCTCAGAGAAAGCCCATGCAGGTCACAGGAAAAACGTACAAACACCGTATAGACAGCACCCGTAGTCGGGATGGAACCCGGGTCTCCGGTGCTGCATTTGCTGTAAGGCAGCAACTCTACTGCTTGCGCCACCGTGCCAAGGTGTGAAACCGAGAGATCAAAGAGGATGCATATGAAGGAAAATGTAGAATAGATCATTGTTAGCTATGGGGAAGGTGACAAGGAGGTGTACAATCAGTAACATTTAATCAGGAGGACAGTGAAACTAATCGGAGAACTAGGATGGGGGAAGGATGGAAAGAGACGGAAAGCAAGGGTTACATGAAGTTAGAGAAGTCAAGACACAAAATGCTGGAGTAACTCAGCGGGACAGACAGCATGTCTGGAGAGAAGGAATGCGTGACGTTTCGAGTTAAGACCCTTCTTCAGACAGGTCAATATTCATACATCTGGGGTGTAAGCTGCCCAAACATGACGCGCTGTTCCTCCAATTTGCGATGGGCCTCACTCTGACAGTGGAGGAGGCCCAGGACTGAAATGTCAGTATGGGAATGGGAGGGGAAGTTAAAATGTTTTGCAACCGGGAGATCGCATAGGTCTAGATGGACTGAGCAGAGGTGGTCAGCAAAATGATTGCCGAGCCTGCTCTTGGTTTCGCCGACCACTAGTTTCTTTCCTAAACCTCCAGACCCTGCATCAAATCTTTGCTAGTCCTTAAAGCAATCTTTTTATTTCCCCATTACCTATTCTCTTGCAAGTGCCCTTCAAGCACCACTCTAATGCCCTTAGCTCCCACTGACACTCGGGCTAACACGCCCACCAACCGGCGTGCCTTTGGGATGTGGGAGGAAACTGGTGCTCCCAAAACACAGAGCATTTCCAGTTTATTTCTGTCTTGCTGAAACACTGACAACACTCGTGAACTGGATATCCAATTGGATTAAACTACCATCTCAAGCATTTTTCACCACAGGTAAAACATGTAAGCTCTACATGGACGTCAGGATAACATCAAAGCCAAGTCGCTGGAGCAAAACAGCAGCACTACCCGATGCATTTAAACAAGGGGCGGGCAGGAAAAATCTTTCCTCATTTCCCTCCAATTCACCCTTCATGGTATTTAAAATAACTGATAGACCGAATAGAAGGGAGAAGAAATATAACCAAGTGGGTGGTAGAGACTAAAAATGGTGAAAAATCCTAACCATACTTAAATTATTTATACATGAAGAGCTATGATCTGCAGGGCTATAGTCCATGGATTGGATGGTGAAACTAGATTAGTTTTTCTGCATAGTATTGTTTTTTTGATTTTACTTCATCAAAGAATCATTGGCCAAACATTTAAATTCCCATATATGTAGTCTCCACAGTTTATGCCTCATCAGTACTGACCAATTTTGCAATTTTGCAATTCAAAGAAAGCCCGTACTTTTCAGTCATTGGCAAAGGATTAAATCCTGGAATGTTTCTACATAGGGCCATGAGAACTTTAATCACACAATTCTGCTAACACTACAGCCAAAGTCAATTCTGCATTTCTAGTGCTGCTGAAAATTGTACTTCTAGATTAGTTTAGTTTGTCATATACACCACGCTGCAATAAAATTCCTTGTTCACTTAAAACTCAGTGTAAACTACATAAAGCAACGATAAATACAACAATAAATGCAACGAAGAGTGCAACACCGCAGAATAGTTTCAGATTACAGTGCAAAAGAATATTAAAGTACAATAACCGAATGGGGTGGGAAAGGGATGATTGGCCCAGGAGTTGGATCGCAGCAGGGCAAGCACATGTTCTTAAGGCTGGACATACCAGCTACCTTTTAGCTCCTTAATCTTCTCTCAGAGGGAGAAAAGGGAACGGCCAGGGTGGCAGGCATCCTTGTAGATATGACCAGCCTTCCTGATGCAACACAACATGAAGATGGACTGGATGAAAGGAAGTGATGAGCTTTTGGTGGACTGGGCCGAGTTCACCGCTGTCTGCAGGTTCAGGAGGGCAGGAGCAGACCACTTGCCACACCAGGCTCCAGGGAGTCCCATGAGAGAGGACTTGCTATTACGCACCTGAAGGGTGCCGAGAGAATCCTTGTGGACTTGCCGGATCTTCTCAGATGTCCGAGAAAGTAAATCCGCTGATGCACTTTCTTAAGCAGCACATCAGTGTGAAAGCTCCAGGTTAGGTTGCTGGTGATCTAGAGGCCTAGCAACTTGAAGCTGTTGACCATCTCTCCAACAGTTCTGCTGATGAGAACATGGTTGGGTTCAACCCCTCGCTTCCCGAGATCAGCAAACATGTTACGGGTTAGGTTATTGTCCACGCACCATGACACTAAGCCCGCCAAGAATAGACAAAATGCTGGAGTAACTCAACGGGTCAGACAGCATCTCGGGAGAGACAGAAGGAATTTAAGATTTTAACCAGCATCTGAGGTTTTTTCCTACCCATTTTGCCACTCCACTGCGAATTCTCCTCCAGGTATGTCAACTTTGAAGAAGTTCTCCTACCCATTCCTTTCTCTCCCTTTTACGCCAGCATTTTGTGTCTACCTTCGATTTTAACCAGCATCTGCAGTTATTTTCCTATGACACTAAGCTCTCTCTTTCCTTCCTGGAGGTCGACTCATTGTTATTGTAGATCTGGCCGACATCAGTGGTATCATCAGTGAGCTGAACAATTGGGTTTTTAATCATTAAATAACTCTTAAAACGTCATAAATAATCCTTTAAAAGATAACATAATTCAGCACAGCAAAAAAATGCACAAAAACTGCACTCACAAATCTCTCTCTTCTGCAGGACAAATGAAACTATTCAGTGAATGGGAAATGGCCAACTTTAATATAATTAATACGAGGAGGTGTTAAAAGCACTACATTAAGTTGAAAAGAGTATTAAATCAAGATGTCATTGCATGGCCTTCCTTTCAAGCGGTCGTAGGGTCATTAAAGGTCATGGGAAGCCCCAGATGCCATATAATACTAGTCTATGAGTCAGACTGTGATAAAAAATGATTTTAAGCACACAATCATATATCAAAAACCATTCACAATTATACACGTATGTGTCGTGTAGAAATTTAACTAAATATACCTTACACTGACCAATGCTTGTAAGGAAATTATGTAAAAGCACAATTCAGTAATGTAATCCTTTAAGAGCAATACTACTGAAATAGAATGGCCAAGTGTCAATTTTCATTCAATAAGATTGATTTTAACCAAGCAAATATCCTAAATTGTGAAAGGGCAATGAGTGACTTCATTTGCAAGGTTTGGAGACAAGCCCTTTATATCCCTTACTTCATCAGTAATCTTCCCTGAAGGAACTATATGCACCTGCGTTGGATGCACAATAAAAAAGCTCAAGAAAATAGTTATAATGCAAGAAAGATGCAATAAATGAAAGCAAGCTTAGACTCGCACCTAGGAATTGTAATCTCAAAACAAGATGAAAACTGCTTTGTGAACTAGACATGCCACAGACAAACAAGACAAACAGTGCTATAGATTGTTGCTGCAATTAGTATAAACCCTGAGACTTCAAAATGTTACTCTTAAACCACATTTAATCTTACTTTGCTGAATTAATATCATTGCGAGCAACGGGAGAAACTAAAATGCATGCCAAAGAAAGACACACAAAGCTGGAGTAACTCCGCGGGTCAGGCAGCATCTCTGGAGAACATGGATAGGTGATGTTTCACAGAGTGCTGGAGTAATTCAGCGGGTCAGGCAGCATCTCTGGAGAACATGGATGGGTGACGTTTCACAGAGTGCTGGAGAAACTCAGCAGGTCATGCAGCATCTATGGAGAACATGGATACGTGACGTTTTGGGTTGGAACTGAAGAAGGTCCTGACCCAAAACGTTACCCATCTGTGTTTCCCAGGGATGCTGCCTGACCCGCTGAGTTACTCCAGCTTTGGTTTTTTTGTAGAAACCAGCATCTGCAATTCATTGTTATTTAAGAACACATGGGACTTCTACACTCTTAACAAAATACGAGTTTAACTTGCTCATTAAAATTTGTTGAACAACAGAAAGTGTGATTTTGAATTATCAGACGGATTTTCTTGGAAAGACACATGCAAGCTGAATTGAAATTCAAAAAAAGACACATTTGGTGCAATATGATTTTACTTGGAAAATTGCCTTCGCTCTTAGTAGACTTTTTAACCATCAGAACTCGACATATCAGCACTCAATGATACTATAAAATGAGTGTCACACATTAGAAACCAATAGAAGGTTCAGGGAGGAAGATTTCAGAATCAAGTTTGACATTCAATCTTATCAATGCTGCACACTGGAGCAACAGATGCGAGAAAGACTAATTTCAGCAAATCGTAATAGTATTTCACAAAAATACCTTCCAAACTGTAAAATTATATGTATCGGAAGGAACTGTAGATGCTGGTTTACACGGAAGATAGACACAAAATGCTGGAGTTGCTCAGGGGAACAGGCAACATCTCTGGAGAGAAGGAATGGGTGACGTTTGGGATAGAGTCTGAAGAAGGGTGTCGACCCAAAACATCTCCCATTCCTTCATCCAGAAATGCTGCCCAAGTTACTCCAGCATTTTGTGTAAAATGATATAATCAGGCCTCAAACTGCAACCACTCTGATAGCACAGTGCACTTGGCATTGAGTCACGCAGAGAAATCATGATCCAGTATTTTAATCCGGAGATTAGCAAAGTCTAAAGCAGGCATTTTCTTTCCTTTAAAGATTTCAGCTTCCTCCCTGCCAATGTGCAAAGATCTCCATTTTGCTATGTGCCGATGCTTGCACAGGAAGAGTGATTTCATTTATTCTTCGCAGGCTAATTAAAGTACTGAAGATTATATCTATTTAATTAAAGTGTACAAATCTTTCAACCATTCCAGCTTAACACAGGATGTAGACCACCAAGACCAGTCTTTCTACCCACTAGTCTAAAAATGTTTATTCTGCATAACAGCCTCTTCCTACCTCACCCGGGAAGGGATGAATATATACCACAGTTCTGGAAGGGGTGTATTCCAGATTCCAGACAGCATGAACACCAGATGAGCGGGAAGTCATTCTGAGAAATTGCGTTAGGAAATAGAATTCCAACTGAATTTGTGCAAGAGCATGGGATTGGATTGCAGCGGCAGCTACAACTGCAGAAGCAGCATGCACCACTGCACCTGCGTCGCCCTGGCAACACGTGCCACAGTCACCTGGTAACGGGGCAAGGCTCCTGTTGCATCGCCCCCTGCCCCCTCTTCCGGCAGGTTACCCAACAAGCTGGCGCCACGTGGTGTGCTGGTTGAGGGGGTGGAGAGGGCGAACAGCATGAAGGTGGCCTATGTGGCCTAATATCACTTGCACTTCCATCCTGGATTCTATCGCTCCCCTTAAAATGAAAAAGCCTAAACCCAAAGGTCGGCCTTGGCTCAATGACACCACCAGAGCCCTAAGAAGGGAGTGCAGAAAATCAGAACGGAGGTGGAAATGTGACAAGCTTCAAATTTCCTTCAAAATTCTGAGAAACAATCTTCTCAAATACCAGGAAGCAGTAAAGTCTGTTAGAGCACAATACTTCTCCGACCTTATCTCCAAAAACTCTCATAACTCCAAGGTCCTATTTAGCACTATTACCTCTGTCATATGTCCCACCCCCAGTACCAGCTTAGTTGGGTCCCCTGCTAAGTGGGAAAAAATCGCTAACTTTTTCACCAGCAAAGTTGAGAACATTAGAATGAACATTTCCCCTCCCACCCGTGACCTAGCTGTCTCACTAGTCTGTTCATCTAAATTGGACTGTTTCCAACCCGTCACTCTATCCTCCCTTGCAAAGCTTGTCTCCGCTATGAAACCTGCAACCTGCCCCCACTGCCCTTCAGAAAGATGTCATTGCAATAGCCGGTCCCAGCATCCTCTCTATTATCAACAGTTCTCTGGCCACTGGCACTGTTCCAACCTGTTTCAAGCACGCGGTGGTCCAGCCCCTACTGAAAAAACCTAACCTAGACCCCACCTTGCCTAGCAACTACAGACCCATTTCCAAACTGCCATTCCTGTCAAAAGTTCTTGAAAAGGCAATTCTAAACCAATTAGTGCCCTGCCTACACCAAAACACCATCCTGGAAAGTTTCCAGTCAGGTTTCAGAGCCCACCACAGCACAGAGTCTGCCTTGTTGAAGGTACACAATGACCTGCTTCTCGCCATCGACACCGGCGACTGTGCAATCCTGCTCCTTCTCGACCTCAGCGCAGCGTTCGATACAGTGGACCACACCATCCTTATTGACCGTCTCCGGTACGCGGTTGGCATTGATGGCACTGCCCTGAGCTGGTTCGTTTCCTACCTCAAAGATAGGAGTTTCGCCATCAACCTAGGCAGTTATTCCTCTTCTCCAGCTAGCCTCTCCTGCGGGGTTCCACAAGGCTCCATCCTAGGCCCCATTCTCTTCTCTCTATACATGCTCCCCATTGGCCAAATCATTCAAAGGCACGGCATTTCTTTCCACTGCTATGCCGATGACACACAGCTTTACCTCCCCCTGAAACCCAACAACCGGTCAAATTTAAACAGCCTCTTACACTGCCTTGAGGACATAAAATGTTGGATGGCACAGAACTTCCTCCAATTAAACGAGAGCAAGTCTGAGGTCATCCTATTCGCACCCCCCCCCCCCCCCCCGACTCCATCAAATCGATAACAGGCAGTCTTGGAAGCCTATCCTGCCTAGTCAAACCGCATGTTAAAAACCTCGGCGTGATATTTGACTCTGCATTAAAGTTTGACAAGCAAGTCAACGCTGTGGTAATAGCCAGCTTCTTCCAACTTCGTACCATAGCTAAAATCAAACCTTTCCTCCAATTCGACGACACTGAAAAAATAATTCACGCTTTCATTTCCTCCCGCCTAGACTACTGCAACTCCCTATACACTGGGATCAGCCAATCATCCCTGTCCCGCCTGCAACTGGTCCAAAACGCCGCAGCGAGACTCCTGACGGGTACCCGTAAAAGGGACCACATCACCCCGATTCTGGCCTCTCTCCACTGGCTCCCTGTACGGTACAGAATCAACTTCAAGCTCCTCTTATTCACATATAAAGCCCTAAATGGACATCCCCCCCCCCCCCCCCACATAAAAAATCTTCTAACCCACCTCTCTAACTCCAGGTCCCTCAGGTCGGCCGACTTGGGGCTACTCACTATTCCGCGGTCTAGGCTTAAGCTCAGGGGAGACCGCGCTTTTGCGGTTGCAGCTCCTAGACTGTGGAACAGCATCCCTCTCCACATCAGAACTGCCCCCTCCATCGACTCATTTAAGTCCAGGCTCAAAACCTATTTCTACTCCCTAGCGTTTGAGGCCCATTGAGGAGGCGCTGTGAACTGATTTGTATGTGCTGTTATGTTTGTGTGCTACTGTATGTTTCATTTTTCCCTTAGTACCTAAACAGATGTACAGCACTTTGGTCAACGTGGGTTGTTTTTAAATGTGCTATACAAATAAAATTGACTTGACTTGACTTGACTTGACTATGTACAGTGTGTGGGACTGGGGCTTGTAGCTGCTATTGGCAATAAAGTGGGCTATTGGCAATGACCAACATTACATGGCAATGTCACAGATCTGTCACACACTCGACTTGTGAATGTGAAAAGCTGCAAGTCTACTGTTATGAGCTGGCAGGTGCCAGTGTTCACCATGATGTTTTGTGCTCGTCTCCCTGACAAATCAGGTTGCTAAGTCAAAACCATGCTCCAGGTATGTTGTGAATTAAATGACCCCATTCCTACTTCTCCCTTGTCAATGAAGCCCGGTGGGTTGTTGTGGACCTTCACACTGGCACCGAGGCCACGCAGGAAATTCACTTTGCCCCCCTTCAAGATGTGAACATGGAATGTTTAAGGTCAAGGTAGAAGTTCTTCTTGACCTTATGTGATGCTCCAAGAGTAGGCCACATGGCCTAAAACCATTGCGTATTGGTTTCATGCTAACTGATGGGTGAGAAGGCGTTTAGTGCTTCCAGCAGGCGAGTGTTGATGATGAAGCTAACTCTGGGATGGCTATGTCCCTCTACTGGTTTGTTCTTCCAGTCTGTGGTGTGTCAGCATCTTGTTCCTCAAATGAGTCATCTCCTGCATCTCATATCTTACCTGGTGCAGCAATGTCAATGTGCCTGACTTTCCATTCTATGACAGCAACACTCATTCCAGCTTGTCTGCTTACCACGAGGGTCCTGACATTCATATCAATGTGTGAAAGTTACCTGCGCATCGTTTCTTTTATTGTTAAATATTTGCAGCTCAAACGCTGTTCTCTTGTCTTTTTTACCCATTTTACCCATGTCTGAAATGTTGCTAGTTGAATTTATATACAATAGGTTAAAAAAATATATCTTTGCCAGTGTATTTTCTATAAAAATAAATGTCCCAGGCTAAGAGAGCACATCTCTCAATGCCTGCAACCTGCAAGGATGGTGGACACAGAAACACTCAGTGACATCTCTCAATGCCTGCAAGGATGGTGGACACAGAAACAATCTGCCTTCAAATGGGAATTGCATGGGTACAAGAGAGAATAACAGTTCTATGATTCTACTGGAAAATATATTCAATGTTTTACAGATGTTCTTGCTACCCTAGTTATAAACTGAAAGTAAAATAAAGTAAATGTTTGTAGGCCGTTTAAAAAAGCGATTTTCGGTGATACTCTTATTGCTTTGAATACCTTTGCATTCCAAGCAGCTTAGGATATCATAAGTAAAATGAGTAACCGTGCATTATCAAAAGAGAACTTTCAATCAGACTAAAGTAAAATATTCACAACTATTTTAAAGCAAGATATACAGCAACTGCAATGTCAAGACTTATTTTCAATCTTTTTTTTATTTACAAACTGCATTTCAGTGATAAAGTGTTGGTATACATGCAAGTACAAGGTCCCTTTACCTCCCCCTCGACTCCATCCAAGGACCCAAACAGTCTTTCCAGGTGAGGCAGAGGTTCACCTGCACCTCCTCCATCCTCATCTATTGTATCCGCTGTTCCAGATGTCAACTTCTCTACATCGGCGAGACCAAACGCAGGCTCGGCGATCGTTTCGCTTAACACCTTCGCTCAGTCCTCCTTAACCAACCTGATCTCCCGTTGGCTCAGCACTTCAACTCCCAGTTACAGTCTGGCCTTTGTCATGGGCCTCCTCCATTGTCATAATGCGGCCCAGCGCAAATTGGAGGAACAGCATCTCATATTTCGCTTGGGCAGTTTACACCCCAGCACTATGAACATTGACTTCTCTAACTTCAGATAGTTCCTCTGTCCCTCTCTTCCCCCTCCCCCTTCCCAGTTCTCCCACTGTCTTCCTGTCTCCAACTACATCCTTTCTTTGTCTCGCCCCCTCCCCTGACATCAGTCTGAAGAAGGGTCTCGACCCAAAACGTCACCCATTCCTTCTCTCCTGAAATGCTGCCTGACCCGCTGAGTTACTCCAGCATTTTGTGTGTATATTCGCAAACACAAACATTCAATCAACATCGAGAATGAAGGAACATGGCTGGAATTATGTCACTGACCAAAGCCTGGTGTTATACAACTCATGTGCATTTAAAGCAATCTTTAATTCAAACTAAATTCAACTAATTCAACTAAATGTTTAATTCAACTAAATGTTCATCTTTGGTGGATGAGATTGCTGCTCCTTTCAACAAGAACTTAATCTATATAATTTGCTGGAGAATGAAGAGATACAAGATTACAAAAAACAAAGATCTTGTGTCTAATATGACTCAAACATCTCCACCCTTTCGAGGCAAAACAGAGCTAAAAAGATAAACCAAAAATGCTCAGAATGCACAGGAGACTGAATAATCGCAAAACATTGTTTACTGAGTGACCTTTTTAAAAGGTTCTCAAAATGCTAATCTGCACCTATTCTTGGATTTTAACAAATACAGATGGAAACTTTGTCTCTAAATTCTTTATAAAATGCTAGTGCACAATAATAATAGCTTACTTTAACCCGCTGAGTTACTCCAGCATTTTGTGTCTATCTTTAACTTTTGTTTAGTTTAGTGCAGAGATACAGCGTGGAAACAGGGCCTTTGGCCCACCGATTCCACACCGGCCAACTTAGCACTAACCTCCACACTAGGGACAATTTACAATTTTACCAAAGACAATTAACCTACAAACCATATAACCATATAGCAACTACAGCACGGAAACAGGCCCGTTCGGCCCTACCAGTTCACGCCGACCACTCTCCCTGACCTAGTCTCATCTACCTGCACTCAGACCATCTATCTATCTATCTATACACTATTAAAACTCAGATCTTGTATGTATATATATATATTCCACTGATGTCGGCTGAATACGGCAATTCCGGCAAAACGGTGAACCGTAGCGCCACGGTTTTTGTACCGCCTTAATCAGCATGCGGTTCGCTGCTGGAAAATGATATTTCTATTTAATTCGGACGCATATTTTTTAAGTTACAGAGGTTTAAAAGTGCTGCCCCCCCTCATTTATCGAAGTTTTGACAGAAGGGGGGCGCTGCGGTGCGGCAGTGCTCAGTACGCATGCGCGGAATCTCCTCACTCTGTACTCAGCACGCATGCGCGGCATCTCCTCACTCGCACCAAAACAATGGACGCCGTTAGCGGCGCCAGCCCGCGATCACCGGCTCACCTCTCCTCTCTCCCCTTGCTTCTCTCCTCCCTCCCACACCCGGGAGAACATCTCCCCGCTATCCCCACCCCCCCCCCCCCGGGCCTTTGAATGATGCGATCTCCCGAAGCCCCCCCCCCCCCCCCCCCCCGGACCTTTCACTGTTCAGATCCCCCGCACCCCCCCCCCCCCCGGGCCTTTGAATGATGCGATCTCCCGAAGCCCCCCCCCACCGGACTTTTCACTGATCCGATCACCCGCACCCCCCCCCCGGGCCTTTAACTGATACTAAGAGTGTGTCTGGGGGAGAGAAAATGGGGGGGGGGGGCTGAGAATGGGGAATGGGACAACAGGGGTAGTGCGGAGGGGAATTGGTGGTGGGGGAAAGAGGGGTACTGGGAAAAGGGGAGGTCCATATCCCTCCCCTCTCCCCCATCCCTCCCTCCCCCCTCTCTCCCCCCCCCCCCTCCCTCCCTCCACAAATACCACCCCATCTCTCATCACCCTCCCCCCTCCCTCCCCCCTCCCTCCCCCCTCCATCCTCAACACATCCCTCCCTCCACCACTCCCTCCCCCTCGATCACTCCACACCTCCCTCCCCCAAACCTCCCTCTCCCTCCCTCCCCCCTTCACTCCCTCACCCCCTCCCGGATACAATGGAAACCCTAAGAGGACGGGCCAAAGGGGAGAGTGTGGGGAGAGTAAGAGTGGGGATGGGGGACGAGAGAATGGGGGAGTGGGGAATGGGCCCAACGGGCCCACTTTGTCTAGTATAATACTAAAACTCAGATCTTGTGTATATTTTTTTTTGTGGTTTGGCCTGATATATTCGTAACAGCGATTGCAGCAAAACCGCGGACCGTGGCACGACGGTTTTCGCACCGCCTCAATCGCCAATCTCGCGCTCGCTCGGCCGTGATATTTTCATTTAATTTGGTCGCGTGTTTTTTAAGTTACAGAGGTTTTAAAGCGCTGCCCCCCCCCCCTTTTTCAGGGGGGCGCTGCGGTGCAGATTTAGTTTTCAGCTTGTGGCTTGTGACGGCTACATTGTTTCGAAAAGTTTCCAGAAAAGGATTTAGTTTTCAGCTTGTGACGGCTACATTGTTTCGAAAGGTTTCCAGAAAAGCACTGATTGTTTTGTTATTGCAAGTCAAGTCAAGTCAAGTCAAGTCAATTATATTTGTATAGCACATTTAAAAACAACCCATGTTGACCAAAGTGCTGCACATCTGATTAGGAAAAAAAAAAAAAAAGAAGGTTATAGTGGTCACTTGACATACACAGATCAGGAGGACGGGCCCAACGGGCACACTTGGAGAGTAAGAGTGGGGCTGGGGGAGGAGAGAATGGGGGGTGTGGGGACGGGCCCAACGGGCCCGCTTTGAACGGGCACACTTGTTCTAGTAACCCTCTAATCCCCTCTTATCCATATACCTATCCAATTTACTCTTAAATAATAAAATCGAGCCTGCCTCCACCACTTCCACCGGAAGCCCATTCCATACAGCCACCACCCTCTGAGTAAAGAAGTTACCCCTCATGTTACCCCTAAACTTTTGTCCCTCAATTCTGAAGCTATGTCCCCTTGTTGGAATCTTCCCCACTCTCAAAGGGAAAAGCCTACCCACGTCAACTCTGTCCGTCCCTCTCAAAATTTTAAAAACCTCTATCAAGTCCCCCCTCAACCTTCTACGCTCCAAAGAATAAAGACCCAACCTGTTCAACCTCTCTCTGTAGCCTAAGTGTTGAAACCCAGGCAACATTCTAGTAAATCTCCTCTGTACCCTCTCCATTTTGTCGACATCCTTCCTATAATTTGGCGACCAGAACTGCACACCATACTCCAGACTCGGCCTCACCAATGCCCTGTACAATTTTAACATTACATCCCAACTTCTATACTCGATGCTCTGATTTATAAAGGCAAGCATACCAAACGCCTTCTTCACCACCCTATCCACATGAGATTCCACCTTCAGGGAACAATGCACAGTTATTCCCAGATCCCTCTGTTCCACTGCATTCCTCAATTCCCTACCATTTACCCTGTACGTCCTATTTTGATTTGTCCTACCAAAATGCAGCACCTCACACTTATCAGCATTAAACTCCATCTGCCATCTTTCAGCCCACCCTTCCGAAAGGCCCAAGTCTCTCTGTAGACTTTGAAACTCTACTTCATTATTAACTACACCACCTATCTTAGTATCATCTGCATATTTACTAATCCAATTTGCCACACCATCATCCAGATCATTAATGTAAATGACAAACAACAGTGGACCCAACACAGATCCTTGGGGTACTCCACTAGACACTGGCCTCCAACCTGACATACAATTGTCAACCATTACCTTCTGGTATCTCCCATTCAGCCATTGTTGAATCCATCTTGCAACCTCACTATTAATACCCAACGATTTAACCTTCTTAATCAACCTTCCATGTGGAACCTTGTCAAATGCCTTACTGAAGTCCATATAGACAACATCCACAGCCTTGCCCTTATCAATTTCCCTGGTAACCTCTTCAAAAAATTCAAGAAGATTAGTCAAACATGACCTTCCAGGCACAAATCCATGTTGACTGTTTCTAATCAGGCCTTGATTATCCAAATAATTATATATATTGTCCCTAAGTATCTTTTCCATTAATTTTCCCACCACAGACGTCAAACTAACAGGTCTATAATTGCTAGGTTTACTTTTAGAACCTTTTTTAAACAAAGGCACAACATGCGCAATGCGCCAATCTTCCGGCACCATCCCCGTTTCTAATGACGTTTGAAATATTTCCGTCATAGCCCCTGCTATTTCTGCACTAACTTCCCTCAATGTCCTAGGGAATATCCTATCAGGACCTGGAGACTTATCCACTTTTATATTTTTCAAAAGTGTCCGTACCTCCTCTTCTTTAATCCTCATAATTTCCATCACTACTCTACTTGTTTCGCTTATCTCACATAATTCAATATCCTTCTCCTCGGTGAATACCGAAGAAAAGAAATTGTTTAATATCTCCCCCATTTCTTCCGGCTCAGCACATAGCTGTCCACTCTGACTCTCTAATGGACCAATTTTATCCCTCGCTATCCTTTTGCTATTGACATATCTGTAGAACCCCTTGGGGTTTACTTTTACATTACTTGCCAAAGCAGCCTCATATCTTTTTTTCGCTTTTCTAATTTCCTTCTTAAGATTCCTTTTACATTCTTTATATTCCTCAAGAACCTCATTTACTCCCTGCCGCTTATATTTATTGTATATCTCCCTCTTTTTCCGAACCAAGTGTCCAATTTCCCTGGAAAACCACGGCTCTTTCAAATTATTATTCTTTCCTTTCCACCGAACAGGGACATAAAGACTCTGTACTCTCAAAATTTCACCTTTAAATATCCTCCATTTCTCTATTATATCCTTTTCATAAAACAAAAAGTTCCATTTCACTCCTTTTAAATCCTTTCTCATCTCCTCAAAATTAGCCTTTCTCCAATCCAAAATCTCAACCCTTGGTCCAGATTTGACCTTCTCCATAATTATATTGAAACTAATGGCATTGTGATCACTAGACCCAAAGTGCTCCTCAACACATACCTCCGTCACCTGATCCATCTCATTTCCTAACAGGAGGTCCAACACTGCCCCTTCTCTGGTAGGTACCTCTACGTATTGCTGCAAAAAACTATCCTGCACACATTTTACAAACTCCAAACCATCCAGCCCTTTAACAGAATGTGATTCCCAGTCTATATACGGAAAATTGAAATCACCCACAATCACTACTCTGTGCTTACTACTAATATCTGCTATCTCCTTACATATTTGCTCTTCCAATTCTCGTTCCCTATTTGGCGGTCTATAATACACCCCTATAAGTGTTGCTAAACCTTTCTCATTTCTGAGTTCCATCCAAACAGCCTCCCTAATCGAGCCTTCTAGTCTGTCCTGCCAAAGCACTGCTGTGATATCCTCCCTGACAAGCAATGCAACACCCCCACCTCTTGCCCCTCCGATTCTATCACATCTGAAACAATGAAATCCTGGAATATTTAATTGCCAATCGCAACCCTCCTGCAACCATGTTTCACTGATCGCCACAACATCATACTTCCAGATGTCAATCCAGGCTCTCAGCTCATCCACCTTTCTTACAATGCTCCTAGCATTAAAATATACACATTTAAGGGACCCATCATTTCTTATTCTCAGTTTATTTCTTTTCACTTCTTTCTCTCCTACATATTGGGTCTGAGTGTTTCCCTTTTCTGCCTCCTGCCTCACACACTGCTTATTAGCTATTTGTGTTTGAGTCCCTCCACCCAACCGTACTAGTTTAAAGTCTCCGCAATTACCTTAGCAAATCTCCCCGCCAGGATATTGGTTCCTCTCAGGTTCAGATGCAACCCGTCCTTTTTGTACAGGTCATATTCCCCCAGAAGAGGTCCCAATGATCCAGAAACTTGAATCCCTGCTCCCTGCACCAGTTCCTCAGCCACATATTTATCCTCCACCTCACTCCATTCCTATTCTCACTATCGCGTGGCACAGGCAGTAAGCCTGAGATTATTGCTTTGGAAGTCCTTTTTTTTAACTCTCTTCCTAGCCCCCTAAATTCTCCTTTCAGGACCTCTTCCCTTATCCTACCTATATTGTTGGTACCTATATGTACCACGACCTCTGGCTCCTCTCCCTCCCCTTTCAGGATATCCTGGACACGCTCAGACACATCCCGGACACCGGCACCAGGGAGGCAAACCACCATCCGGGTCTCCCGACTGCGTCCACAGAATCGCCTATCTGACCCCCTCACTATAGAGTCCCCTATTACTATCGCTCTCCTCTTCCTTTCCCTACCCTTCTGAGCAACAGGGCCGGACTCCTTGCCAGAGGCCCGGGCACCGTCGCTGCCCCCAGGTAGGCTGTTCCCCCCAACAGTACTTAAACAGGAGTACTTATTTCCAAGGGGTACAGCCACCGGGGTACTCTCTAGTCCCTGCCTCTGCTCCTTGCCCCCCCTAACTGTGACCCATTTGTCTACCTCCCGTGGTCTTGGAGTGACCACCTCTCTGTAACTCCTATCTATAACCTCCTCACTCTCCCTGACCAGACGGAGGTCATCAATCTGCCGCTCCAGGTTCCTAATACGGTTCCTTAGGAGCCCCATCTCGTCGCACCTGGCGCAGATGTGGATGTCTGGAAGACTATCAGACTCCCAGATTCCCCACATCCGACACCCAGAACAATAAACTGCCCTGGCACTCATACTCCCCAAACAAAGCCCCGTGCTCGGTTTCTAAACCTACCTTATGTCTTTGGAGTGTGGGAGGAAACCAGAGCACCCGGAGAAAACCCATGCATATCACGGGGAGAATGTACAAACTCCGAATAGACAGCACCCGGTCAGATTCGAACCCGGGTAAGGCAGCAGCTCTACCATTACAGCATTAAAGGAAATCCCAAAATAAATGATTTTTTAAATGAAAATAAATTAAATACTCCATTAAGAATATTACTATTGCACACGTCACAATTAGCGAGCTTGTTTATTTACTCATTGTTTGGGATCTGGACATCACTAGCAAGGCCAATATTTTTTACCAATTTCTATTTATCCATGAAAAAGTATCAGTAAACTACCTTCTTAAACTGCTGCATTCCTGGTGAAGAAACTCATACATATGTGTTGTTAGGAACGAGGTTCCAGAATGTAGTCTAGCTGACAATGAAGGAATAGGGCTATCTCTGAGTGAGGATGATATGCAGGTTCAGGGGCGGGGGACACGTGGGCATTCAGCAATGGTGTTGCCCCGCTCCTGAAACCAGCCGCATTCTTGGTGTCACAGGTCGTGGATGGAGTGGTGCTGTCAGTGTAACCTATGCAAGTAAACACAAGGCCTTTTTGTACACCTCACAGGCATCATTTGGGATAGTGGAGGCAATAAATAATAGATGAATGGGGTACTGAATAAGCTCTCTTTGGCAAGATATGGAGCATCCTGAATATTTAGTTTTCATGTTGTGGTTTTAGAGATATAGCGCTGAAACAGGCCCTTTCGGCCCAATGAGTCTGCACCAACCAGCATATTAACACTATCCTACACACACTAGGGACAATTTATATTTATACCAGGTCAATTAACCTACCAACCTATATGTCTTTGGAATGTGGGAGGAAACCGAAGATCTCGGTGGAAACCCACACAGTCACCAGGGATGTTGATGGTACAGGCTCACAATGCTAATTCCAATCAATGTCAACAGTAGGCGTTGAGGCTCTCTCTTGCTGGATGTTGTCATCGTATGAAACTTTTGCCAGCAAAAGTGATGCTTGCCACTGATCAACCCATGCCCAGGCTTTGCCTGGATCTTGTGGCACAACAGGCTGCTTCATTTACTGAGGCTTGTAAATGGAATTGAACACTCAGCTTTCATCAGCCACTTTCCCCGTAACGTATGATGGAAGATCATGGGCCAAAGAGAACGTCTTTGGAACTGCGGATTAAAGTCTTAAGGTGGATGATAAACCCCCCCTCGATCATATCTTTCTTTGTGTGAGGTTGATGCCCAATGTTTGTTTACCAGTGGTTCTTGACCCTACTGCATTATGTCGAGGCCAATTGCTCTTACCTCAGGTGATGGAGCAGGGGGCCAAATGCAGGCAAATTGAACTAGTCCTAGAGACAAAGTGGGCTGAAAGGCCTGTGTCCGTACTGTACAGCTCTTTGACTCTACTCAGTACTAAGAGTACTCAGTAACTCAGGTTTTGGGGATGTTGGCACATGTCTTTGTAGAATAACAGCAAATCAAGATTACAATTCTCATACAAATAATTTCCTATTTTCATCATGCAGATGATAACTAGTACGGCTAAACCACATTTCAATATTATTTTAACAGTAGAGTACAATTATGTTGAAAGACTAGGCTTGTATACACTGGAATTTAGAAGGATGAGAGGAGATCTTATTGAAACGTATAAGATTATTAAGGGGTTGGACACGTTAGAGGCAGGAAACATGTTCCCAATGTTGGGGGAGTCCAGAACAAGGGGCCACAGTTTAAGAATAAGGGGTAGGCCATTTAGAACTGAGATGAGGAAAAACTTTTTCAGTCAGAGAGTTGTGAATCTGTGGAATTCTCTGCCTCAGAAGGCAGTGGAGGCCAATTCTCTGAATGCATTCAAGAGAGAGCTGGATAGAGCTCTTAAGGATAGCGGAGTCAGGGGGTATGGGGAGAAGGCAGGAACGGGGTACTGATTGAGAATGATCAGCCATGATCACATTGAATGGCGATGCTGGCTCAAAGGGCTGAATGGCCTCCACCTGCACCTATTGTCTATTGTCTATTGTCTAACTGCAGACGCTGGTTCAAATTGAAGGTATTATGGATGGTAAGATGCATCCCAATTTCCCAGCCAATACAAATGATATTCAGTATGAAGATTTGTAGTAGCTTCTGTTTCTATTTTCAAGTCTTCCACAAATTGAAATTTTATAGCATTTGCAGAAACCTTGAGTGGTATTTAAAATGTGATAGATTCGCTTTTTTACCAAAACTAGAAACTTGTATCTCAATGGTGCAGTGGAACTTTGTCACATGTACCAATGTACAATGAAATTCATTTTTGTATAAGGTTTAGTACAAGTATCACTGTACATAAGCATATAAATCTTGCATCTTATTTCAGAACTGGACATAACAGTTTAATATCAGACTTTTGAGAACATGGCTTCCTATATTCTAGGAATGTAGAAATGTAACCAGGCCATTTAGACCCTGAGCCTGTCCTACTCAGGGGGGTTTCGTGTGTTTCTGAGATTTGGAGATATTTATGAACTAATTAAAGTAAATGGGTAAAATTAAAAAAATCCTATAATTATGCAAAAATGTAAAGAAAAGAACTCCTTGAACTAATGAAAACTTTGTAAAATAAATGCCTTCCCCTTAGCTTCCAAATCTGCAGATGTGGAATTCCCACTGAAATTAAGAGGGTCTGCTTGGCAAATATCCAGTACTAGACCAAGTGGACCCGTTGGGCCCAAACCTCTCCTGCATTGGTGCAGCACCCTCTCCTTCCCACCCTCCCCCTCTCCCCCCTCCCCTCTCCCCCACCTCCCCTCCACCCCCCTACCCCTCCACCCCCCTGCCCCTCCACCCCCCTACCCCTCCACCCCACCTCCCCCTCCCTCCCTAATAGATTTAAACTTTAAAATGCGAATAACTTTAAAAATATAACACCGATTCCAATGAAACTTCTTCCATCAGCACCAAAGGGACAACCGTGAGTAAGGTGGGCCTAAAATTGTCACGCTATTGTGTACCGTTTTAACTGTAGTTCAGAAATGAACAAACGAGAGTTTTTGTATATAGATATTGTTTGGAATCACAAGATCCAGCTCATGCAGAATGCAACAAGGAAATGAGAGATGTGGAACCATTAGCAATCAGTAAGTCTTAGACTTCTGTGCCTTGTAGCTGGTGAGACGTTCCACCAGCTGAAAGCTGATGGTTCTGATTCGCACCATTGTCACCAGGTAGCAAGATTTGACCATCATAGGTCTTGCTTGACAAAACTGATTTATTTGAGGATGCAAACAAAATAATCAAAGAAAATCAAATCTTATGGAACTATTATACTGATGATATCCTGGATAAAAATTAATTAGCTCCCATGTTAAATGCCTTCGAAAATAGAGGTTGTTTTAGTGGAGTTCCAAAAGGCTCCAATATGGAGTTCCAAAAGACCCTATTAAAAGTCTCACACAACAGTCTATTTATTATATTAGTCTGAAGTACCCGAAACGTCACCCATTCCTTCTCTCCCGAGATGCTGCCTAACTCGCTGAGTTACTCCAGCATTTTGTGTCTACCTAGTCTATTATATTATTTTCGCTTTGGAAGAAAGTGTTAATGGAATTAGATGTGATTTCACAGATGGCTTTAAAATGTGCACAAAGAACAGTAATTTGTAGCAAATCAATAAACTGCAGTCCAATTTAATCAAGTAGATTAGATTTTCTCTTCATTAAAGATACAAAAGATGAAAGCAAGGTGGCTGTAAAATGGCAAAGTGCTTTTGGGTTGATTTACTACAATTACAGTATATAACTAACAATATGCTTATCGGTACACCTGCAATTTGGCATTTATATCTAGTCATAGTACACATACACAGGAGAAGATGCAAATTGAATCAAAACACAAGGTTCTTAGTTCTGCAAGAAACAAAATACCACCAATAAAGAAATCCAGAAATAACAACATGTCCAGATAAAATCTAAACTAACCGGAAGCACGGTTGGGACTAGTGTCCCAATCAGATCCTGCTGATCCTATGAAGATTTCTAGCATTCTCGCTAGTCTTTGGTTACCAGAATAAGCTTGCAGAGTTAGGGCTATTTATTCTAGAAAAGCGGAATTACAAGGATTGATGCTTCTAATTTGTTAAAGGGATTAAATACAGGTTACCTAAAGTATTTGAAATGTATAGGAATAAAAGGACAGCACACAATGTATAAGAAACCATTTTGAAGGGTTATTGCTCTAAAAAAAAACCCAGCAGACATAGAGTGGTACAGTATGGAAACAGGCCCTTCGGCCCAATTTGCCCACACCGGCCAACATGCCCCAGCTACACTAGTCCCACCTGCCTGTATTTGGCCCATATCCCTCAAAACCTGTCCTATCCATGTACCTGTCTAATTGTTTGAATGTTGGGATAGTCCCAGCCTCAACAAGCTCCTCTTGCAGCTTGTTCCAATTAGAATCTTGAGCAAAAAAAACTGCTGGAGGAACTCAGCATCCTGAGGTAGGTTAATAATGCCTGGGTGTGCGACTGACGATTTCAGGCGGCATGGTGGTGTAGCAGTAGAGCTACTGCTTTTCTACGCCAGGGAACCTGATTCGAACCTGACTACAAGTGCTTATCTGTACATTCTGCTTCTGCTGTCTCTGTTTGTTGTCGTTCGCCTGACTGAGGTCAGTTGACAGGGCTCACCACGGGGAGGTCGACAAGGCGGCCATCACACTGGTGGACCTCACGCCGCCTATGATACAGTGTGGCACCAGGGCCTGATCTTGACGCTCCTCCGCACCATCCCTGACCATCAATTATTGCGGTTCCTCTCCAACATCCTTGCCAACCACAGTTTTGTACTCAAGGCCAGCGACAGACAATCTAGCCGACTGCGACGCCTAAGAAACGGAGTCCCCCAAGGCTCGGTACTGGCCCCCATGCCCTTCAACCTCTATATCAGCGATCTGTCACGCACGACCTCGCGCCAGTATGGATACGCAGATGACTTGGCCCTACTGCACTCAGACAGGAGTTGGTCAAATGTGGAGGATGTGCTCTCGGTGGATATGGAACTTGTCGCGGGCTACCTTAAGACCTGGAGACTAAAACTGAGTGTGGCAAAAACCACCACAACGGCCTTTCACCTGAACAACAAGAAAGCTCAACGCCAGCTAACCATCACCTCAATGGGTCACCCCTACCCTACAACCCATTTCCTACATAGGAAGCTAGATCGGCCGCTGACCTACAAGCAACACCTTGAAGCTCTCCGTGCTAAAGTCTCGGCACGGAACACTGCGTTGCTTGGCCTGATCGTCATGGGGCGGCAGGACATCTAATCTTCGAACCAGTGCTCTTGCACCTGTGTACAGCGCCGCTGAGTACACCGCCCCAGCATGGTGCCGCAGCGCTCATACCAGCAAGCTAGACGCCACCCTCAACGACACCATGCGGATCATCACTGGCTGCCTACGCCCTACTCCGACGCAGGTATCCGCTCTTGCTCCCCCTCCCCCCATTCGTAACAAGGATAGAATCCCCCTCGTTCTCACCTTCCAATCCACCAGCCAGCGTATCCAACAAATCATCCTCCAACATTTCAGTCACCTACAACGGGACCCCACCACTGGCCACATCTTCCCATCCCCTCCCCTTTCTGCGTTCTGCAGAGACCGCTCCCTCCGTAACTCCCTGGTCCACTCGTCCCTTCCTACCTAAACCACCCCCTTCCCAGGCACTTTCCCCTGCAACCCGCAGGAGATGCAACACCTGTCCCTTTACCTCCCCCCTCAACTCCATCCAAGGACCCAAACAGTCTTTCCAGGTGAGACCTGCACCTCCTCCAACCTCATCTATTGTATCCGCTGTTCCAGATGTCAACTTCTCTACATCGGCGAAACCAAACGCAGGCTCGGCAATCGTTTCGTTCAACACCTTCGCTCAGTCCGCCTTAACCAACCTGATCTCCCGGTGGCTGAGCACTTCAACTCCCCCTCCCACTCTGACCTTTCTGTCATGGGCCTCCTCCAGTGCCATAGTGAGGCACACCGGAAATTGGAGGAACAGCACCTCATATTTCGCTTGGGCAGCCCATTGACTTCTCCAACTTTAGATAGTTCCTCTGTCCCTCTCTTCCTCTCCCCCTTCCCAGTTCTCCCTCTATCTTCCTGTCTCCACCTATATCCTTCCTTTGTCCCATCCCCCTGACATCAGTCTGAAGAAGGGTCTCGACCCGAAACGTCACCCATTCTCTCTCTCCTGAGATGCTGCCTGACTTGCTGAGTTACTCCAGCATTTTGTGAGTAAACATCCATTCTGCAGTAAATAAGACTAACGTAATAAGGTCATAAGAAATAGTAGAATTAGGCCATTCGGCCCATCAAGTCTACTCCACCATTCAATCACGGCTGATCTCTCTCCCCTTCCTAACCCCATTCTCCTGCCTTCTCCCCATAACCTCTAACACCTGTATTAATCGAGAATTTATCTATCTCTGTCACAATAACTGTACACAAGAAAAATACTAGTCATCTGCATTTTGGATAGTTGATCCAATTACTAAAATTAAAAGTTTTTTATCATTCAGTAAATGCTTTAACCAAAGAGAAAAATTCACTGAACCACCGTTGATTGCCAAAACAGAGTGGCTTATACCTGCAATGCACTGCCAGGGGTGGTGGTGGAATCACATCAAATTACAGGTAGTTCTGTCTTTCCATAACATGAACTGGATATAACACGAGCGATCAATAGATAGGTTGAATTTGTTACAACCTGGTTTTGATTACGAACTAGGAAACCACTTAAAGGGTACTTTGGAAAATGGCAAGCAGAAAAGTTACTCCAGCATTTTGTATCCATCTTTGGTATAAATCTGCAGTTCCTTTTACTAGAAAAAAAAAGTTGTCTTGGATTTAAACAGTACAAGGGAAACAAAAATCTGTTTCGATGTCCCGCGCCACATTAATCAGATATCTCTTTGTCACTTTAAGAACCCAAGGGCTACTTTAACCACAGGTGGCCGTTATAGTTGAGACACAACCACTTCTATTGACACTTGTGTTATGATACTCCACTAAACATTGCAACCTACAGCTTTTAGTATTTTAGCTCACAGTAACTTAATAAACTTATTGCTATTAAAAAGACTTTAATTTGGAAAACGCTGCAAGAAAAATAATTTTGTTATTGCAAGCTGAAGCTCTCTAACCAATCCCATTGACACAATAATGTGTTCTTTTAGGAACGTAACTATGGGGTTATAGCAGTGATGTGTTTAAGAAACATTTCAACAGACGTTTAAATAGGCAGGGCGTAGAGTTATAAGGTCCTATCAATGGCCATTTTAATGAGTGTAGATGGGCATAATTGCCCACATGGAGTGTTGGGGCAAAGGGCCTGTTTTTGTGCTCTACGATTCCATATTGATTGATTCATCTTATTTGTGTTGATTCTTTATTCGAGGTATCAAAACTAATCCATTGTTCTGCCTTTTTCCCTCACAGCCTTCAATGTTCTATGTTCTAGGTCCAATCTTCTGTTAAACATGGATTTTTAAAAATTATTCCCTCCAAAGGAACACTGCAGGCACCAGCAACCGTTCTGTAAAGAAATTGCTCCCAAACGTGTTCATTTGCTGACGTCTATGTATTGGTCACACCTCAAAACTATTTTCCCACTCAAGGAAATAATCTTTCACTATTCAATACAGCAGAACAGTGAATAACTTCAAATCCTGACTAAATGTAAAGATGGACACAAAGTGCTGGAGTAACTCAGCGAGTCAGGCAGCATCTCTGGAGCAAGATAGGTGACGTTTTGGGTCGGGACCTTTCTTCAGACTGAAATTAAGGCGTGGAGGGCAGGGAGTGAAGAACTGGAGGAGAGAAGAGAATCAGGTCCAGCAACAAATGACATCAGGCAGGGAGGTGCCCTGGTAAGCCCATTGTTGACTAGGCAGGGAAGGTGTGATCTCAAGAGGGATAAGGTGTGGTGAACTGTGGAATTGATTAAACAACGGGTGGAGGAAGGGGGTCACGTGGGGGGGACGCGACTATTAGTACTCACTCTGGCCATGGAGGAGCCCCAGGAGAGGAAGGTCAGTGTGGGAATGGGAACTGGAATGGTTGGCAACAAGGAGATCCCAGAAGCTTCAGCCAAGCTTCAGACTCGCTGAGTCTACGTTTGGTCTCGCCAAGGTACAGGAGCCCACATTAGGGAACACTGGATGCAGTAGATAAGGTCAGAGGAAGTTCACATGAACCTCTGTCTCACCTGAAAGGACTGTCAGGATACCTAGGTGGAGTCGAGGGAGGATGTATCAGGACAGGTGTTGCAGGTGAAGGTACCTGGGGAGGGGGTGGTTGGGTGGGAAGGGATGAGTGAACCAAGGAGTTGCAGGGGTCTCTGCAGAAGGTGGAAAGGGTGGAGATGGGAAGATGTGATT
Organism: Rhinoraja longicauda; assembly: GCF_053455715.1. Classification (NCBI taxonomy): domain Eukaryota; kingdom Metazoa; phylum Chordata; class Chondrichthyes; order Rajiformes; family Arhynchobatidae; genus Rhinoraja; species Rhinoraja longicauda. Next base: position 549,590 of record NC_135962.1, on the reverse strand, counting down.
AGTGGTGGGATCCTGTAGGAGGAAATGTCAGAGGTTAATGTGTTGGATGCAGAGGCAGATGGGGTGAAAGGCGAGGACCAAGGTAACTCTGTCCTTGTAGAGTCTGGGGGGGGGGGGGGGGGGTGGTGAGAGCAAAACTATGGGACAGAGAGGAGACACGAGTGAGGGCCCCCACTTATCATAGAAGGGGGAACCCACATTCCCTGATGAATGAGGACATCTCAAATGTTTTAGTATGGAACACCTCATCTTGGGAGCAGGTGCAGCGGAGACGGAGGAATTGAGAATAGGGAACATCTTCGCAAAAGGAAGGGTGGGAAGAATATTAAATTCCTTTTTAAATCTCTTCAGTTTTACATGCTCTCGAGAGGATTCTGTCAGTATTCTCAATGCACATTTGGAGGACAATGTCAAAAAAAATTGTTATTGACAGAAAAGTAGGTATAGCATAACGTTACTTGTCTAACCCGTGTCTAGTCTAAACAGAATTTTGTTAACCAGCATCAGCAACTCCTTGTTGAAGGGTCTTGACCTGAAATGTCAGCCATTCAGCATTTTGTGTCTATCTTCGGTGTAAACCGGCGTTTGCAGTTCCCTCTATACAGTTCCTTGTTTCTAGGGGTTTTACAACTCGTTGAAGGCAAACATTCTTGCAGCCAATCCCACCTAATTTGAGCAGAAATCCCACTCTCACACAACAATCAACTTGTAAAGATTTGGTAGAAGACTGGAAAAAGGCCCAATCTATTTCAAAGAGTTGTAAAACCTTCAAAGAGTTGTAAAACCTCAAGAAACAAGGAACTGTGTAGGAGGGAACTGCACCGAAGATAGATTACAACATGCAGGAGTAACTAAGGCAGCATCTCTGGACAGAATGGCTGTCATTGGGCGACACGGTAGCGCAGTGGTAGAGTTGCTGCCTTACAGCGAATGCAGCACCGAAGATCCGGGGTCGATCCCGACTACGGAGTTTGTACGTTCTCCCCGTGACCTGCGTGGGTTTTCTCCGAGATCTTCGGTTTCCTCCCACTCCAATGACATAGAGGTTTGTAGGTTAATTGGCTTGGTAAATGTAAAAATTGTCTCTGGTGGGTATAGGATAGTGTTAATGTGCAGGGGTCGCTGGTCGGCACGGACCCGGTGGGCCGAAAGGGCCTGTTTCCGCACTGTATCTCTAAACCAAACTAAATTTCTCCCCTTTGTTTTCTTTCCAAACTATTTGTAGCAGGAAATCGTGGTTTGTCATCTATTCAACGCTTTGGATTAGAATGTACATGGCAGATTAGTAAATTTCCAGACAGCACAAAAATAGGTGGCATCAGAGATAGTGAAGATGGTTATTAAAAATTACACCCGGATCTTGATCAGCTGGGCAAGTGGGCCAGGGAACGGCAAATAGAGTTTAATTCAGATACATGTGAGATGTTACATTTTGGGAAGTCAAACCATGACAGGATGCAGGATCCCTGTGTGCACAGAAATTGACTGGCTTCTGACAATTGTTTTTTACTTTTTCTGTCAAATTGCATTAGCATATTTTCTCACAATGCTCTCCAAGTGCCACATTATTCACTCATTCACTTTACTTTCTAAGCCCCCTGCACCTTCTCCTGAACTCAACTTTCTCAGTTATTGTAAAACCTCGTTTCATTATACCCTGTACAGATGCTTCCCGGCTTTCGATGCTTCGACTTGCGATATTTCGACTTTGCGATAGTGCAAACGGCGAGCCGCAGCTTGCTTCCGGCCACGTGATCACGTGTTTTCAATGCATTTCGACTTACGATATTTTCGGTTTCCGATGAGTTTCTCAGAACGTAACCCCATCGTAAGATGAGGAGCAGCTGTATTGTTATTCCACAGTATTCTATAACCTGTGAATCACTGAGGACTATACTAACCTCCATGTTATCCTACTAGTAAGCAGCCCCAGCTACATTTTTTATAGTTTAGAGATACAGCACGGAAACAGGCCCTTCGACCCACCAGGTCTGCACCGACCAACGATCCCTGCATCTTAACACTATCCTACACACACTAGCAGACCTCCCAACATTTGATTTTACACATTCATAATTTTTATGTCCAAAATTCAGAATTTTACATCAAAATTCATAATATGGCGTGAAATATAGCACGTTTCAGCCATACAAAAAGTACGCACACCAAATGCGCATACATGTTGCGATACATTCATGTGTGAAAAACGACTATTGTTTCCAATAGTCTGTAGTTCTTGAACTACATGTACAATGTCAGGCCTATCATGAGTATGTTCTGCTATTTATAGAAAAGTTATTGAACAGAAATACTTTTTACAACACAAAGAAAAATGTGTTTTTTTGTTTTGATTTTGCTTTTTCCTTACACATCAATTCTCTTGGTATTGAATAAAGGAACAATGGTCATAAAATGTATGACTAAGTTATGAAGAAAGAGTTTCATTTAAAACTGCACATAGCTAATTTCATTGAAGACATGCTTGCTCTGCATGTAGGTTTTGGTTGAAATGTGATGAACATTCAACATCTGTAGAATTTTTCACAAATTTCAATGCCACACGTGTTTTACGTTCGTATAGCGGTGGATTTCTCACATGGATGGTCAATATTTTTCACTTTCAATCTTTAACTAATCCTCTATCCATGTAAATGTATTATACTGCCCTCTGAGTCCTCATTTAAAGCAACATCTTTTAAAGTGTTTTTTTGAATCCAGATAATTTTCATTTCCTTCACTACTCCCAAGACATTCCTTGCAAATAATTTTTTTGGAAATCCACATATATGACGGAACTTATTCTACTCGTTCAATCGAAGGTATCACAAAATGCTGGAGTAACCCAGCAGGTCAGGCAGCATCTCAGGAGAAGGAATGGGTGACGTTTCGGGTCGAGGCCCTTCTTCAGACTGTATGTCTACTCGTTCAATCGGTCGTATTTTCAAAAATATTAAGTTTGTTAATAGATTAAAGACAAATATACCCTAATACAGTACACTCCCCAAATTACCGAGGGGTTAATTTCCTAGAAAACTGTGTGTATTGCAGCTTCTTTTGCATTTTGTGTTTCTTTAGTTATTTTTTCTTACATAAATCCTGTAAGAGGAGATTTCTATTTCGTATCTCAAATTTCTTGGACAGTGATTTGCAAATTTGGTAAGACAGAATTTCTGTTATCCGAGCTGCCCTAACCTGGGGATAGACAATGTTATTGCCAAATCCAAAACTCAGTCAAAATCACATATTCATTCCACATAAATCAGAATACACTGTTATAAATCTTGCTCCGAATTAAATCTAATCTCTGCAATATAAATGACTAGCCAGCTTTATTACAAGCTATTGATATACCGGCTTTGAAAAGTCCTCAAGAACACTGACCCAAAGCCAAAACTGCTTAGAAATTATAAAATGCAAAAGCTGTCCATACATCAATATTTCAGAAAGCGCAAAGTAAGCACAACTTTCATACATGCTAAAATGTTTCAATAAATTTGGTCAGATGGCTATTGAAGCACTGTTCATGATGTTGGCTCATTATCATGAATGACACAAGATGCTGGAGTTACTCGGCGGGTCAGGCTGCATCTATGGAGAGAAGGAATGGGTGACATTTCAAGTCAAGACCCTTCTTCAGACTGAGCGTGGTCAGCCTCAGCCTTGACGTGAAACATCACCCATTCCATCTCTCCAGCGATGCTAAGTTACTCCAGAATTTTATGTCTATCCTCACAGTTCCTTCCTACAAAATTCATGAACAACATATTTTTTCATGAGTTTATAGTTCCAGATATTCCATTGTTTGAGATGAGCCATAGACCATTGACAATTGTTTTAAAAATGTCTCGTACTACAAAGGGATATAATAAAGTTTACTGGATGCAAGTTGTAAACAGTATATTACAATAAATCAATTTGATTTTTTAAAATTATGTCGAGATTAAATGTAACTGCCTTTTACAAGCCCTCATCAATAGTCAAGAAAGGGAAAGAAAGCTGCATGGTTGACCAAAGCAATGAAAGGCCTGGCAGTCCCCGAATACTAACAAATGTCTACAGATGTACTGTGAAAGGTATTGTGATGGGTTGGATTGTGGCCTAGAATGGCAACTCTAACGTACAGGAACACAAAAGCCTGCAAAGCGTGGTGGACAGTCCAGTTCAACATGGGCACAGCGCTCCCCATCAGCAAAAGCATCCACAGCAAGGATACCCACTATCTGGGTCAGGGCCACTTCTCGCTGCTTTCATTGGGTAGGAGTACAGGAGTCTGAAGTCCCACACCACCAAGTTCAAGAAGAGCTATTTTCTGACAATTATCAATTCAACTGACCTGCAAAACCCAAATGTTACCTCGGCAACAGAACATTACGGATTTAACTTGCTTTGGCATCAACTTTTCTTCCCCTCGATGCCATATTTTACATTAATCCGTTTTTTTCTATTCACAGTCTTGCATAATTTCCATGCAATTTATGTACAATTGGATGGTTTTCAGTGTTGCCTGCATCTCTGTGCCTACAATGCTGGCTGGTGCAAGCATTTTCATTGTACCTCACCATACTTGTGCATAGGACAAGACACTTGACTTGTGCTGCAACTATAAATGTATTGCTTACTTAAAAACCTTGACTGCATTTAATTTAAATAATTGAATACAAAGCACATAAAAGCAGGCTGCAAATTGATGTTAAGTCTTTCTGTTGTGAGATCATGCTTTTCTCCTTAAAGTGATTAAAAGCTCATTTACAATATCTGCCTACCTGATTTGTACATACATGCTAAACACAAAGAATTATGATATTTCATTAATATTTTACAAATGGGACCAAAATTTTCATTTTAGATTTAGTAAGTGTCGAAGACTCAAGGATACAGTGTAGAATAAGCATTGAGTGTTAAACATTCACTCGATCCTCCAACAGCACATCATGTCTGCCATGTAAAGCATCTGGAAAAAGCACCACCACAACATGCCAACGCTTCTGCAGCATTCATCAGACCTTCAACACCAAGAAAGCATAAATGAACATCCCCATTCTGACTTGCAAACAAACACGAGTGCCATTCCTTGGAGGTCACCGGGTCACAATCTTGGAACTAACTGGTAGCATTGTGGGGGCATCTTTTACAACACAGACGGCTGGAGGTTGCAGAAGGCATCTAATCACCATCTTCCCAAGTGCAATTAGTGATGGTCAATAAATGCAGAAAATGTCAGCTGCACCCACATCCTCGATGCGAGTTTGAAAAGTCAACAATTTCCAGAACTATATTAGCAATTGTCAATTACACCCAATGGTGGGAATCTCAAATAATGCTGAGGATATGCTCCTACAATTGGAACTGTGCATGTTGTAAAGTTACTACTTTTAAAACTTTGGCCCTTTCAAGCAACTTAAAAGTGGAACTGAATTGGGATTGCCTTTCACCTTTGGAACAAAGCAAATCTTACAAACATACGGCAGAGCCGGGAGATATCCAATAGTTGAGCTCTTCGTGCCAGATGTGATACAATGGATCACCATTCAGTTGTTAATCTTATTACTGACGTCAATGAAAGAGCACACGAAGTGAATCCTCTTAATTTGGAAAATGTTGGCTACTTAAGTGTAAACTAAACTGAGCATAAAATCTATTACTAATTTCATGTTGCTAACATTATCAGTCCCTACACTTTATCAGTCTACAAGACTTGTTAGCTCATCTCCAGAGGATCTCATTAAGAATTGATATGTAGTTAAAACTTGTGGTAGAAGAAACACACACCTTTCACATCACATCCCCACCTACTGATTTCAAATTGTGAAATACGTGGGTACTCATAAATAAAATAAATCAACAGACGAATGACAGCAGTGGTTCAACGAGATGATGTTCACACATCAACATTGTGGAAAAAGTGAACTCCCATATTTTTTTAACGATTTTGAATTTTAGAAGTAGATTTGAACCTTCTGTAACATTTCAAAACACCAGCGCCAAAAATGGGGAGAAAGGGGTCATTTGACAATATGATGTTAAATTTAGAAAAATCTGTCCCTGGCAAGTAAACAGTGACTCCACACATGAAGGCACAGGACACATCAAGCTTATATTTCACATTGGATCACCTCATATTTGGCTTACCCCATTCCAGGAATTCTGCGATGTATTTTTCCCGTCGGATAGGCGAGCTGCTACATTCGTTGTACAAACATATTAAAATATCCAGCAACGTCTCCACGCTCATTGAGTTTGCATTCCTCTGTGGTCCGTTCAGGAGCAACTGCTCCAACTTCTTCAGGCGAACCTTCGCTGACATTTTATCCTTTCAAGTTTTTTTTCCTCTCAAGAAACACCCTCTCCCCTTTTAGAAAAATAAATCCTCCTCCTTCCTCAAAGGGCGACTGTTGAGCCGCACCGCAGTCGGGGAGATCAAAGCAGTGATTTATTTCACATTAGAAAGGCAGGAGCCGACATTGTTTCACGGCTGGAGTTTAAAGGCAGGAGAGGGGGGGGGGGGGGGGGGGGAGGCGGCCGTGGTCGGGCCCGGCCCCAGACCCAGCCCCAGCCCCAGCCGCTGCCGCTGCCGCGTCTCCCCCGCTGGCTGGCGCACACCTCGCCTTGGCCCGGCCCGCTCCGTCAGCCCGGTACAGCCCGGCACAGCCCTGTACAGCCCGGCCCGCTCCGACAGGTCACCCTGCGGCCGCTGCCGTTACACCGACGCGGGGCCCTGCATCCGATCCCGAGCTCCCGCTCCGCTCCCGCTCCGCTCCCGGCCCCGCTGTCTGTGTCTGCTCTCCCCGGGCGTCAGCGGCCGCTCGCTCGCTCACTCCCGTCCCGTCCCGTCCCCTTCCCTCCCCTCACACGCTCGCGGCTGCGGCTCCTCCCGCAGCCCGGATGGGAGGGAGGGAGGGAGGGAGGGAGGGAGGCCGGCGGACACTCCCCGCTCCAGCGCCCCCCGCCGGTAGGTCCGGCCCCCACACTCACTCACTCCCCGCTGCAGCGCCCCCGCCGGTGGGTCCGGTCCCCACACTCACTCACGGCGCCCCAGCCGGTGGGTCGCCCTCACTCACTCCCCGCTCCAGCGCCCCCGCCGGTGGGTCCGGCACTCACACACACACACTCACATTCCCCGCTGCAGCGCCCCCGCCGGTGAGCCGCCCTCACTCACTCCCCGCTCCACCGCAGCCACTCACAGCCGCGCGCCCGGCCGCCGGAAACACACCAGCGTCACCTGATTGACAAACTAACCTTCCCTCTCTGGGTGAAAACGTTGATAGACAATAGGTGCAGGAGGAGGCCATTCGGCCCTTCGAGCCTGTACGCACCGCCATTCAATGTGATCATGGCTGATCATTCTCAATCAGTACCCCATTCCTGCCTTCTCCCCATACCCCCTGACTCCACTATCATTAAGAGCTCTATCTAGCTCTCTCTTGAATGCATTCAGAGAATTGCCCTCCACTGCCTTCTGAGGCAGAGAATTCCACAGATTCACAACTCTCTGGGTGAAAAATGTTTCCTCATCTCAGTTCTAAATGGCCTTCCCCTTATTCTTAAACTGTGGCCCCTTGTTCTGGACTCCCCCAACATTGGGAACATGTTTCCTGCCTCTAACGTGTCCAACCCCTTAATAATCTTATACGTTTCGATAAGATCTCCTCCCATCCTTCTAAATTCCAGTGTATACAAGCCTAGTCGTTCCAGTCTTTCAACATATGATAGTCCCGCCATTCCGGGAATTAACCTAGTAAACCTACGCTGCACGCCCTCAATAGCAAGAATATCCTTCCTCAAATTTGGAGACCAAAACTGCACACAGTACTCCAGGTGCGGTCTCACCAGGGCCCTGTACAACTGCAGAAGGACCTCTTTGCTCCTATACTCAACTCCTCTTGTTATGAAGGCCAACATTCCATTGGCTTTCTTCACTGCCTGCTCTACCTGCATGCTTCCTTTCAGTGACTGATGCACTAGGACACCCAGATCTCATTGTACCTCCCCATTTCCTAACTTGACACCATTCAGATAATACTCTGCCTTCCTATTCTTACCACCAAAGTGGATAACCTCACACTTATCCACATTAAACTGCATCTGCCATGCATCCGCCCACCCACACAACCTGTCCAAGTCACCCTGCAACCTCATAGCATCTTCCTCACAGTTCACACCACCACCCAGCTTTGTATCATCTGCAAATTTGCTAATGGTACTTTTAATCCCTTCATCCAAGTCATTAATGTATATTGTAAATAGCTGCGGTCCCAGCACCGAGCCTTGCGGTACCCCACTAGTTACTCCCTGCCATTCTGAAAGGGACCCATTTATCCCCACTCTTTGCTTTCTGTCTGTCAACCAATTTTCTATCCATGTCAGTACCCTACCTCCAATACCATGTGCTCTAATTTTGCCCACTAATCTCCTATGTGGAACCTTGTCAAAGGCTTTCTGAAAGTCAAGGTATACCACATCCTCATCTGGGTCCTAAATGGCCGGCCCTTTATTCTCAGACTGTGACCCCTGGTTCCAGACTCCCCCGACGTCGGGAACATGTTTCCTGCATCGAGCCGGTCCAATCCTCTAACAATTTTATATGTTTCAGATCCCTTCTCATCCTTCTAAATTCCAAAGAATACAAGCCTCGTTGCACCTCCCCTTCTCCAAATCTGACACCATTCAGATAATAATCTGCCTTCCTGTTCTTGCCAGCAAAGTGGATAACCTCACATTTACCCACATTATACTGCGTCTGCCATGCATCTGCCCACTCACACAACCTGTCCACGTCACCCTGCAGCCTCATAGCATCCTCATTGAAGCTCACACTGCCATCCAGCTTTATGTCATCCGCAAACTTGGAGATGTCACATTTAATTCCCTCATCTAAATCGTTAATATATACTGTAAATAACTGGGGTCCCAGCACCGAGCCTTGCGGCACCCCACTAGTCACTGCCTGTCATTCTGAAAAGGACCCGTTAATTCCTACTCTTTGTCTGCTAACCAGTTCTCTATCCATGTCAATACCCTACCCCCAATACTATGTGCTCTAATTTTACACACTAATTTCTTGTGTGGGACCTTGTCAAAGGCTTTTTGAAAGTCCAGATACACCGCATCCACTGGCTCTCCCTTATCCATTTTACTTGTTACATCCTCAAAAAATTCCAAAAGATTAGTCAAGCATGATTTCCCCTACATAAATCCATGCTGACTTTGACTGTCACTGCTTTCCAAATGCGCTGCTATAATATCTTTAATAATCTCTTACCAAATTTGCAAATCACTGTCCAAGAAATTTGAGATACGAAATAGAAATCTCCTCTTACAGGATTTATGTAAGAAAAAATAACTAAAGAAACACAAAATGCAAAAGAAGCTGCAATACACACAGTTTTCTAGGAAATGAACCCCTTGGTAATTTGGGGAGTGTACTGTATTAGGGTATATTTGTCTTTAATCTATTAACAAAAATTTCTCCTTTCTTAAAAGTGGAGTTACATTGGCTACCCTCCAGTCCACAGGAACTGATCCAGAGTCGAGAGAATATTCGAAAATGATGACCAATGCATCCACAATTTCTAGAGCCACCTCCTTGAGTACTCTGGCATGCACACCATCAGGCCCTGGGGATTTATCTGCCTTCACTCCCAACAGTTTACCTAACACCATTTTCTGACTAATGTGGATTCCCTTCAGTTCCTCCCTCCCACTAGATCCTCGGTCCCCTGGTATTTCTGGGAGATTGTTTGTGTCTTCCTTAGTGAAGACAGAACCAAAATAATCGTTTAACTGTTCTGCCATTTCCTTGTTTCCCATTATAAATCCACCTCTATCTGACTGTAAGGGACCTACATTTGTCTTCACTAATCTTTTCCTTTTTACATACCTAAAGTAACTCAGCGGGTCAGGCAGCATCTCTGGAGAACATAGATAGGTGACGTTTCACAGAGTGCCGGAGTAACTCAGCGGGTCAGGCAGCACCTCTGGAGAGAAGGATTGGGTGATGTTTTGGGACAAGACCCTTCTTCAGACAGAGTCAGGGGAGTGGGAGACACAGAGATAAGGAAGACTAAGATGTGAAAACGAGTCATCCAAGTGTCACAGTCTGTCCTGTTCACTCACCTGCCAGCCACGCCCACCACGTTAAGCCAACTCCCCTCACCTGTTCACTCACCTGCTCCAGATCACCAATCAAGCCAGCATATAAACCCTTCCTGCACACACACTCTTTGCCAGATTGTTCTTAGCCCTCATGCAAGACTCTCCAGCATTCTCTCTTGGACTGATTTCCCGTTGCCGACCCTGCCTGCTCCTGACCTTCACGCCTCGTCGTAGCCCTGGTGAACGCCTCAGTCTTCTGTCCCCGACCACGAGCTGGTAGAAATAAAGCTCATTCTAAAACTACTTCCTTGGTTCCGTGTGCTGCATTTGGGTCTACATGCGGTCCATTACACCAAGGGGGTGAAGTTCAAGGAATATGTAGAATAGATCATTGTTAGCTAGGGGAAGGCGACAACAAAGCATACAATGATAAAATGTAATCAGGAAGACAGTACGATGGGGAAGGGATGGAGAGAGAGGGAAAGCGGGGGTTATTTGAAGTTCGACAAGTCAATGTTCATACCACTGGGGTGTAAGCTGCCCAAGCCAAATATGAGCTGCTGTTCCTCCAATTTGCGTTGGACCTTACTCTGATAGTAGAGGAGGCCCAGGACAGAAAGGTCAGTGTGGGAATAGGAGGGGGAGTTCAAGTGTTCAGCAACTGAGTGATCATATAGGTCTAGGCGGACTGAGCGGAGGTGTTTATCAAAACGATTGCCAAGCCTGCGCTTGGTCTCGTCGATATATAGGCGTCCACACCTGGGACAGCGGAAACAGTAGATGAGGTTGGAGGAGGTGCGAGTGAACCTCTGCCTCACCTGAAAGGACTGTCGGGGTCCTTGGATGGAGTCGAAGGTAGAGGTAGAGGGACAGGTGTTGCATCTCCTGCGATTACAGGGCAAAGTACCTGGGGAGGGGGTGGTTTGGGTGGGAGGGGATGAGTTAACCAGGGAGTTGCGGAGAGAAAGGTCTCTGCGGAAAGTAGAAAGGGGTGGAGATGGGAAGATGTGGCTCGTGGTGGGATCCTGTTGGAGGTGGCAAAAATGTTGTATGTGACGTCTGTTAGGGTGGAAGGGGAGGACTAGGGGGACTCAGTCCCTGTTACGACTGGCCAATGGGTTTATGTCCTCAGTGCTGGAATCTTTCTGTGATTCTAATAAATGGACCACCCTAACCGTAACTCTATGCTTCCTGAGAGCTACACCTCTCTTAAGATCCCCTCTCCCATGCCTAGCTGTGTGGGTGTGTATAACTGCAGAGTACACAAAGCATAATGCATACATTTTGGCAGGATGAATAGAAAGTAACTTATTACTTGCAAGGTGCAAGTCTAGGTGGGTAGAACAACATGATCTCAAATGCAAATACACCAATATTGCAATATTGCACCACATGTTAACAAGGATATTATCAAAAACAAAAAAACGTGTTTATGTCCACAGCAGCAGAATTGACAAGTAGGGATGTTATATTAAATCTGCATCATAGAAACATAGAAACATGGAAAATAGGTGCAAGAGGAGGCCATTTGGCCATTTGAGCCAGCCATTCATTGTGATCGTGTCTGATCATACACAATCAGTACCCCGTGCCTGCCTTCTCCCCATATACCTTGATTCCACTAGCCTACATGTGTCAAACTCAAGGCCCGCGGGCCGAATCCGGCCCGCCACGTCATTTTATGTGGCCCGCGAGAGCTTAATTGTCATTGGTCGAATATCTTTTAAGTTACAGACATTTTTAACTTTCAAACTCTCATATCTAAACACATTTTTCAAAGTGCTGTCCGTCTGACGGCATCACGGCACGGCCTCTCCTCACTCACACAAACAAGATGGACGCCGTTAGCGGAGCCGCCCTCCCGCAATCAGGGGCTCCCCTCTCCTCACTCTCCCACACCCGGCGGGCACTCCCGAGCAGGAGGGAGATGGTCGGACTGATGGTCCACTCATCCTTCCCTTCCGTCCCTTCAACCTGTGCCATGATGTCCTCGAGTCCCCGCTATCACCCGGGCCCAGCGCCCCGCACCGTTACCGCACACAGGCCGCAGGGCAGCGGGCAGCTGCTTCTCCTCCTCCTTCAGTGGCCGATTCCACCGATGGCGGCGTCACGACTTCAGAAAGATGGCGGCCTCCTCACACTCTGCAATCTTGTGCGCGCCTCCCGCAGCGCCTCTCTCCTCTCTCCCCTCGCTTCTCCCCCTCCCCACTCTCCCAGACCCGCGGCCGCCCGCCTCGAGTAGTCCCACCTCGGGTGCCCGCCTCGAGTAGTCCCACCTCCGCTGCCCGCCTCGAGTAGTCCCACCTCTGCTGCCCGCCTCGAGTAGTCCCACCTCCGCTGCCCGCCTCGAGTAGTCCCACCTCCGCTGCCCGCCTCGAGTAATCCGGAGCTCCCTCCTCCTCCCCGCATGCTCAGTAAGTGCCTTTCGCCGCCAGCGGCTCCACGGAGGGGATTGGAGGTGGGGGCCGAGTGGGTGGAGGGAAGGGTGGGGGTAGGAGGGGGATGAGGGTAGGTGGAGGAGAGAGTGGGGGGAGGGGGAAGGGGGGTGGGGGAGGAGAGAGTGGGGGAAAGGGGGTGGTGGGGAAAGGGGGGGAGAGTGAGAGTGGGTGAGGAGAGAGTAGGGGGAGAGTGGGACTGGGGAGGGGACAGCAGTGATGGGGGGGGTTGGGGGAAGAGCGAGTGGGGGTGGGGGGAAGGGGGACAGTGGGGGTCAGGGAAGAGTGGGGGCGGAGGAAAGGGGAGAAGGTGGGTGGGAGGAAGGGGACAGTGAGAGTCGGAGGGGGTGGGGGGGAGGGAGGGGGTGGGGGGGAGGGAGGGGGTGGGGAGGAGGGAGGGGGTGAAGGAGGAGAGAGGGGGTATGGGGGGAGGGGGAGGTGGTGGTGGGGGGAAGAGTGTGGGGGTGGGGGGAAGGTGGACAGTGGAGGTGGGGAAGAAGGGACAGTGGGGGTGTGGCGATTGTGTGGAGGGGAGGGTGAGGTTAGGAGAGGGGTAGAGAAAGAGTGGGGCTGGGGGAGGAGAGAGTGGTGGAAAGGGGGGTGGTGGGGAAACGGGGGGTGGGGGAGAGTGAGAGTGGGGCTGGGGAGGAGAGAATGAGGGGGTGGGTGGAGGAGAGAATGGGGAAAGGGGGGTGGGGGGGGAAAGGGAGGGTGGGGGAGAATGCGAGTGCGGGTGGGAGGGAGGGAGAGTGGGACTGGGGAGGAGGGCAAAGTGCGGGTGGGGAGGAGGAGGGGTGGGGGGAAGGGGACAGTGGGGGAGGGGGGGTTGGTGGTGGGGGGGGATGGGAGAGTGGTGGAGGGGGAAGGGGACAGTGGGGGTCAGGGAAGAGTGGGGGGGAGGGGGAGGTTGGGAGGGGCAGAGAGTGGGGGTGGGAGGGAGAGTGGGACTGGGGAGGGGGACAGCAGGGGAGGGGGGGTGGTGGTGGGGAGGGAAGAGAGAGTGGGGGTGGGAGGGAAGGGGGACCGTGAGGGTCAGGGAAGAGGAGAGAGTGGGGGGAGGGAGTGGGGGAGGGAGGAAAAGGTGGGTGAGGGGGAAGGGGACAGTGAGAGTGAAAGGAGGGGGAGGGTGGGGGGGAGGAGTGTGGGGGGAAGGGGGGTGGTGGTGAGGGGAGAGAGTGGGGGGTAGTGGTGAAGGGGGACAGTGGGGGTGGGGGAGAGTGGGGGGGAGGGGGACGGTGAGAATGCAGGTGGGGCGAGTGGGTGGAGGGGAGGGTAGGGGTGGGAGGGGGGTGAGGGGAGGAGAGAGTGGGGGAGGCGGGGGTGGGTGAGGAGGGGTGGAGGAGAGAGTGGGGCTGGGGGAGAGTGGGGCTGGGGGAGCAGAGAGTGGGGGAAAGGGGGGGTGGGGGAGAGTGAGTGTGGGGCTTGGGGAGGAGAGAGTGTGGGGGGGAGGAGAGAGTGGGGGAGAGTGAGAGTGGGGCTGGGGGAGGAGGGAATGGGGGGGTGGGGGGAGGAGAGAGTAGTGGAAAGGTGGTGGTGGGGAATGGGGGGTGGAGGAGAGTGCGAGTGGGGGTGGGAGGGAGAGTGCTACTGGGGAGGAGGGTGGGGAGGAGGGAAGAGAGGGGGTGGGGAGGAGGGGTGGGGGAAGGGGACAGCAGGGGTTGGGGGGGAGGAGGGGGTGGTGTGGGGGAGGAGGGGGTGGTGGTGGGGGGGGGATTTGTGAGTGGGGGTGGGGGAGAAGAGGGACAGTGGGGGTCATGGAAGATGGGAGAGTGGGGGGTAGGGAGGGGAGGGATAAGGGGGGTTGAGGATGCTACACCAATACAGGAGAGGCTTTGGGTCCAGGGCTCCTCAGTCACACCCTCTCCCCTTCCCTGTACCGTCTTTAATTGCACTCCCCCTCCCCTGGAGGAGCACGGCACCACAGTGAAGGAGAAAGAAGATGGCCGCTGGCAGGACGGTGTCAGAGGCACCCTCTCCACTTTCCTTCTGTGGCAGAGAATTCCACAAATTCACAACTCTCTGGGTGATTTTTTTTTTCTCACCTCAGTTTTAAATGGCCTCCCCTTTATTCTTCGACTGTGGGCCCTGGTTCTGGACTCCCCCAACATTGGGAACATGGTTAGAGCGCATTTGGAATAATGTAGTTCTAGTTGCCCTATACTTCGAAGGATAGAGAGGCAGTGTGCAGTATAAGGATGTATAAGGATGACAGCTGAAATGCCAGGGCATACATCAGGAAAGGGTGAACAGATTAGGTTTCCCTTCCCTTGAGAATTGAATGGCAAAGGCTGACAAGGCAGAGGTCGCTAACATAATGATAGAGTTTGGTGGAGAGATACAGATATGGTGAGAGTGTGGCTGTGATTTAGTTTAGTTTAGAGATGCAGCACGGAACCAGGCCCTTCGGCCCACCGAGTACACACCGACCAGTGATCCCCGCACATTAACACCATCCGACATGCACTAGGGACAATTTACATTAATACCAAGCCAATTAACCTACAAACCTGTACGTCTTTGGAGTGTGGGAGGAAACTGAAGATCTTGGATGAAAACCCACGCGGTCACGGGGAGAACGTACAAACTCTGTGCAGACAGCACCCGTGGTCAGGATTGAACCCAGTTCTCTGGCGCTGCATTCGCTGTAAGGCAGCAACTCTACCGCTGCGCCACCGTGCCACCCCATGTGGGAAGAGTATAATCAGAGATAATACAATAAGATCCAGTGGGAATTCAGAAAGAAGTAACACTGCCAAGGGACTGGGGAGAAGGTGAAGAATGGGAAGCTCCCACATGGAGGGTTGAGGGAAATAGTATTTGAGGACAAGCTGGACAATTATATGAAGGAAAAAGAAATGAATAGAGAGTTCTGTGGATAATTGTACTTCAGTAAGTACAGGTGGAAGCTCAATTGGAGCATAAATACCAGTGTGGCTTGTGCATTGTAAATAATGCTCTGTAAAAGCTGGCTGCCACTGTACCTAAGTACAGTTGGCTGCCACTGTAGTCTTTCATGGTCCTTCCCTACAACACAAATGTTGCTGCATCAGCTGCTCTCAAGTATGTGGCCTTAAAAAGCAGCAAAACTCTATGATCGGTGGTGAACATGAACATTCAGGGCAGCACAGTGGCACAGCGGTAGAGTTGCTGCCTCATCGTACCAGAGACCCGGGTTTAATCCTTATCACAGGTGCTGTCTGTACATAGTTTGCACGTTCTCCCCGTGACCACGTGGGTTTTCTCCAGGTGCTCCGATTTCCTCCCACTTTCCAAAGACGTGCAGGTTTGCAGGTTAATTGGCTTCTGTAAATTGCCCCTAGTGAGTAGGGCAGAACTAGTGCATATATAGGTGATCGATGGTCAATGTGGACTCAGTGGGTTGAAGAGCCTGTTTCCACACTGGATCTCTAGACTAAACTCAGGTGCCTGCAATGATATTTTTTTCTCTTGAGAGACATGGTTACCAAGAAAGCCTTGGTTACTTACATCCTGGATCATTCTCATCAACCCTGTACGTGCTTTCAAGTCCAGTACAGGAAACAATGGATCTCTGAAGATGACACTTGCCTATACATGCGTCTGGGGATAAATCCCCAGTCACCCTAACCCCTGATCAAGTGTCCAGATCCGAAACATCAACTACCCATGTTCTCCAGAGATGCTGCCTGACCTGCTGAGTTACTCCAGCATGCTATCCATGTTCTCCAGAGATGCTGCCTGACCCGCTGAGTTACTCCAGCACTCTGTGAAACGTCACCTATCCATGTTCTCCAGAGATGCTGCCTGACCCGCTGAGTTACTCCAGCACTCTGTGAAACGTCACCTATCCATGTTCTCCAGAGATGCTGCCTGACCCGCTGAGTTACTCCAGCACTCTGTGAAACGTCACCTATCCATGTTCTCCAGAGATACTGCCTGACTCGCTGAGTTCAGTAACACTCGCTAGAAGTTCGGTAACACTCACTTCTCTCTCATTACAACAAAACGAGCTGCCTGTCTTTGGACATGTTCGATGGAAAAAATGTTTCTATCTATGTATGTGTCCCATGTTGCAACTGTGTAGTCCAAATGTGGTCTAACAAGGGTGAAGTATAACTTTTCCTTAATAGTAGTTGAATAATGATAAAAGTTGCGTCTCAGAAAATTTAGGACACCTGTTGCTTTCACCATTGCATGATGAGTCTGATCATTCCAACGTAGATCGTTCTGTAATTTGATGCCAAGATACAATCTGTTTGGATTCACCAAGGATATTATATGATGTTTCGCCTGGTTTCCTCCTCCTGGTGACACGCATGGTTTCACATTTGGAAGGATTGAACTGCATCCCCCATTGTTGTGACCACTCAACCATAGTATCGAGATCTTTATGGAGAGCATCTTTATCATCAGCTGACTTAATTGGACGGTACAGTAAACAATCATCAGCGAATAGTCTGGTCGTGCTTGTGACTTTTTCATGGATGTCATTAATGTAAAGCAGAAACAGATGAGGGCCCAGTACTGTGGCCTGAGGTGTACCACTTAACACTGTACGCCAATCAGAGCTTTTTCCATTCACACACATGCACTGAAGACATTTTGTCCGAAAACTGGAAATCCATAATTTCGTGTTGGAACGAACACTGTAGAAGTCAAGCTTCCGAAGCAGTCTCTGGTGAGGGATGACATCAAATGCTTTAGAAAAGTCTAGCACTACTAAACCCGTGATGACATTACTACCAAGGTTCTTGGCCAGGTCATTTGTCGTCAGGATAAGCTGAGAGAGTTAGAGTGCAGGCAGGAAGATCCTGACATCCTGGGGGTACTGAAATTAATCTCACGCTGGCTTTTCAGACTAGTTGACACAGACCATGTCACGATCCACCTGGATGGGACGCTGCGACCTGCCGCTTGTTGGTGCATGGGAGAGGGAGGGATGCAGCTGCCTGCTCTTAGAAACACAGAAACACAGAAACACGGAAACACGGAAACACGGAAACACGGAAACACGGAACACGGAAACACGGAAACACGGAAACACGGAAACACGGAAACACAGAAATATTGAAAAACGGAAACAAAGAAATATAGAAACACGGAAACACGGAAACACGGAAACACGGAAACACTGAAACACGGAAACACGGAAACACAGAAATATTGAAAAACGGAAACACAGAAATATAGAAACACGGAAACACAGAAACACGGAAACACGGAAACACGGAAACACGGAAACACGGAAATATAGAAACACGGAAACACAGAAACGCGGAAACACGGAAACACGGAAGCACGGAAACACGGAAACACGGAAATATAGAAATATAGAAACACGGAAACACAGAAACACGGAAACACGGAAACACGGAAACACAGAAACACGGAAACACAGAAACACGGAAACACAGAAATATAGAAACACGGAAACACGGAAGCACGGAAGCACGGAAACACGGAAACACGGAAACACAGAAATATAGAAATACGGAAACACGGAAACACAGAAACACAAACACGGAAACACGGAAACACGGAAACACAAACACAGAAACACGGAAACACGGAAACACGGAAACACGGAAATATGGAAACACGGAAACATAGAAACACGGAAACACGGAAATATAGAAACACGGAAACACGGAAACACGGAAACACAGAAATATAGAAACACGGAAACACGGAAGCACGGAAGCACGGAAGCACAGAAGCACGGAAACACGGAAGCACGGAAACACGGAAACACGGAAACACAGAAATATAGAAACACAGAAACACGGAAACACGGAAACACAGAAACACAAACACAGAAACACGGAAACACGGAAACACGGAAACACGGAAATATGGAAACACGGAAACACGGAAACACAGCAACACATGGAAACATGGAAACACGGAAACACAGAAACACGGAAACATGGAAACACGGAAACACAGAAACACATGGAAACATGGAAACACGGAAACACGGAAACACAGAAACACATGGAAACATGGAAACACGGAAACACGGAAACACGGAAACATAGAAACCTAGAAACATAGAAACACAGAAACATAGAAACACAGATACACAGAAACACAGAAACACAGAAACACAGAGACACAGAGACATAGAAACACGGAAACACGGAAACACAGAAACACATGGAAAAATGGAAACACAGAAACACGGAAACATGGAAACACAGAAACATGGAAACATGGAAACATAGAAACATAGAAGATAGGTGCAGGAGGAGGCCATTCGCCCTTCGGGCCAGCACCGCCATTCATTGCGATCATGGCTGATCATCCACAATCAGTAACCCGTACCTGCCTTCCCCATATCCCTTGATTCCACTAACCCCTAGAGCTCTATCTAACTCTCTCTTAAATTCATCCAGTGACTTGGCCTCCACTGCCCTCTGTGGCAGGGAATTCCCTAAATTCACAACTCTCTGGGTGAAAATGTTCCTTCTCACTTCAGTTTTAAATGGCCTCCCCTTTATTCTAAGAAAGTGGCCCCTGGTTCTGGACTCCCCCAACATTGGGAACATTTTTCCTGCATCTAGCGTGTCCAGTCCTTTTATAATTTTATATGTCCCTATAAGATCCCCTCTCATCCTTCTAAACTCCAGTGAATACAAGCCTTGTCTTTTCAATCTTTACTCATATGACAGTCCCGCCATCCCAGGGATCAATCTCGTGAACCTATGCTGCATTGCCTCAATAGCAAGGATGTCCTTCCTTCTGTGGACCTGCCTCTGTCCAGTGTGTGGGAGAGGGAGGGAGGGAGGCAGCTGGCTGCTCTGCTGTGGACCTGCCTCTGTCCAGTGTGTGGGAGAGGGAGGGAGGGAGGCAGCTGGCTGCTCTGCTGCAGAGGGCTGTGGAGGCTCCACTGTCCGAGTGGTGCATCTGTAGTGATGGGGAACACAGAGAGGTGTGGTCTCCACTACGATCAGACATCTGCTGCACAGTTAGCAGAGGGTGGGCTTCATGTCCTCACATGTTTAAAACCAAACAGATGATGTCCGTGAGCAGTTCCCAGTAGCAGCAGCATAGAATGCAATGTGTGTAGGAAGGAACTGATCCTGGCCTAAACCGAAGACAGACACAAAATGCTGGAGTAACTCAACGGGACAGGCAACATCTCTGGAGAGAAGGAACGGGTGACGTTTCGGGTCGACATCCTTGTTCAGACTGAAACGTCACCCATTCCTTCTCTCCAGCATTTTGTGTCTATCTTCAGCCTAAAATGCAAACCTGTTTTAAAAGAATTAGTACCAATTGACAGCAAAGAAGAAACTGCTGGAGGAGCTCAGCGGGTCAGGCAGCAATCGTGTGGGGGGGGGGCGGGGGATTGTCCTTGTGCGTCCAGACCCTGCCTGAATCAGGACAATCCACTTCAAAATGTACATAGGATTCCTTCAACTGCTACAACAATGGGTGGCGCAGCGGTAGAGTTGCTGCCTTACAGCGAATGCAGCGCCGGAGACCCGGGTTTCATCCAGACTACAGGTGCTGTCTGTACGGAGTTTGTACGTTCTCCCTGTGACCTGCGTGGGTTTTCTCCGAGATCTTCGGTTTCCTCCCACACTCCAAAGACATGCAAGTTTGTAGATTAATTGGCTTGGTAAATGTAAATATTGTCCCTAGTGGGTATAGGATGGTGTTAATGTGCGGGGATCACTGGTCGGGGTGGACCCGGTGGGCTGAAAGGGCCTGTTTCCGCGCTGTATCTCTAAACTAAACTAAACTAATTGGAA
Organism: Rhinoraja longicauda; assembly: GCF_053455715.1. NCBI lineage: Eukaryota > Metazoa > Chordata > Chondrichthyes > Rajiformes > Arhynchobatidae > Rhinoraja > Rhinoraja longicauda. The sequence continues at coordinate 529,327 of NC_135962.1, read as the reverse complement.
GTGTAGTGACCTGACCCAAAACGTCACCTATCCGTGTTCTCCAGAGATGCTGCCTGAACCGCTGAGTTACTCCAGCACTCTGTGAAACGTCACCTGTCTATGTTCTCCAGAGATGCTGCCTGACCTGCTGAGATACTCCAGCGCTTTGTGTCCTTTTGTGTATTCACCAGCATTTACAGTTCCTTGTTCTACATTTTCATTGCATTGTAGTGGGTGCGGTCACCGCGGTAATCAGGCCAGACGCCAGGTGAGTAATTAATAACTTTAATAACTTTATTACCTGTGGTATCAAACACCACACTCAAGAATCATGTGAGTCGACACACCCAAACCCTTTATAGTCCCAGACCACCTGACCCAAGGGGACTGACCCAGGAAGTGACCTAATCCCTCCCGTCCACTGAGTGCCGAGTGGAATGACCAAGGGAGTGGCCTAGCCCCCGGGTGCCGCCACAGGACCCCCCCCCCCAAGAACCGAAGGCACGAAACGGACAGGGGGACGGATGGAACGGCCTGGTCAAACCAGAAGTCGGGGTCCTCGGTCCACAATGGAGGCAGCCACACCGACACGGCGTGGATAGCGGCGCGGGCGGCAGGGTCCGCGGGAAGGTCCAAAAGCGGTTGTGGTTGTGGTTGTGGTTGACTGGAAGAGTCGGGTAGTTGCAGGTTCTGGTCCATCGCGACTTGCGAGGATCACGTCGAGGTCACCAGTGTAGTGGGTGCGGTCACCGCGGTAATCAGGCCAGACGCCAGGTGAGTAATTAATAACTTTAATAACTTTATTACCAGTGGTATCAAACACCGCACTCAAGAATCATGTGAGTCGACACACCCAAACCCTTTATAGTCCCAGACCACCTGACCCAAGGGGACTGACCCAGGAAGTGACCTAATCCCTCCCGTCCACTGAGTGCCGAGTGGAATGACCAAGGGAGTGGCCTAGCCCCCGGGTGCCGCCACAGCATTGTCATAGATTTATGTTCATAAATTCGTAGTATTTTCATTGTACAAACAACGGATAGTACGGGAAGCGACAGTGACGAGGGACGTAAAGCGGTGGGCTGACCATTCAGAGGCCATGCTGCAAGATGCACTGAGCGAAGTCGACTGGAACATGTTCCAAGCAAGTTCCAGAGACGTAAATGAGTTTGCGGAAGCGGTTACGGACTTCATTGCCACAATAGCCGATACCATCATCCCCACGGTAAGGGTCAGTATCTTCCCTAACCAAAAACCCTGGGTGGACAGGTCTATTCGCGTGGCCTTGAATGCTCGCACCACTGCTTACAACTCCGGCCTGGCATCCGGCAACATGGACGACTACAAGGGAGAGTCCTACCGACTGCGAAGGGCAGTGAAGGATGCAAAAAAGAGGTACCGGGACAAGATGGAGTCACAGATGGAGCAGCAGGACACCAGGCGCCTTTGGCAGGGGCTACGGACTATAACTAGCTACAGGTCCAGCACCCCCTCAACCGGAAGTGCCAGCTCCTCCTTAGCTGATGACCTGAACTCTTTTTACGCACGGTTTGAGACGGGTAACACCACCAGCTCGCCGTCTAAAAACAGCACCGAAGGGGCGCTGGCTAGCGAGGCTGGAGGGGGATCCACCGCCGGGGATGTGCACACATTCTCGGTGTCCGAACATGAGGTGAGGTGGGCTCTGACGCGTGTGAACACGAGGAAAGCTGGAGGCCCAGATGGTATATCTGGGCGAGTACTAAAGTCTTGTGCTACTCAGCTTGCTCCAGTGCTCACCACAATATTCAACCTCTCCTTGGCAAAGTCCGTGGTCCCTGCATGCTTCAAAAGATCCATCATTGTACCGGTGCCAAAGAATGCCTCTCCAGCGTGTTTAAATGACTACCGACCGGTGGCCCTCACCTCGGTTGTCATGAAATGCTTGGAGAAGCTAGTCAAGAAGCACATCTGCGCCCTCCTTCCTCGCAACATGGACCCACTACAGTTCGCATACCGTCCGAACAGGTCCACGGATGATGCGGTCTCCCAGGTTCTACACACCGCTCTCTCTCATCTGGACAGCCAGGGGGGCTATGTGAGGATGCTGTTCATTGACTTTAGTTCAGCATTCAACACAATAGTCCCCAGCAGACTGGTTGAGAAGCTGCTGGAACTGGGGCTTAGCACCCCTCTGTGTGCCTGGGTCCTGGACTTTCTCACTGCCAGGCCCCAAGTGGTCAGGATGGGGGAACACACATCTAGCTCCCTCACCCTGAACATAGGATCCCCCCAGGGCTGCGTCCTTAGCCCCCTACTGTACTCCCTGTACACACATGACTGTAGGGCCAGGTTCAGCTCAAACTCCATCATCAAGTTTGCTGATGACACTGTGGTGGTGGGCCGGATCTCCAACAACGATGAGAAGGCCTACCGGGAGGAGGTGGCTGATCTGGCACTCTGGTGTCAGGACAATAGCCTCCTCTTGAATGTCACTAAAACAAAGGAGCTGATTGTGGACTTCAGAAGGGCTAAACATCCAAGGACGTACACGCCACTGGAGATAAATGGGTCTATTGTGGATAGGGTGAGCAGTTTCAAATACTTGGGAGTCCGCATCGCAGAGGATCTGACGTGGGCAACGCACATTGCCGCACTGGTGGGTAAGGCTAAGCAGCGCCTTTACCACCTTAGACAACTGAGGAAATTCAGAGTGTCGCTGAGGATCCTTCATTGCTTCTACTCTGGGGCTGTAGAGAGCATCCTGTCCGGCAACATTACAGTCTGGTTTGGGAACAGCTCTGCCCAGGACAGGATGGCCCTGCAGAGAGTAGTGCGTTCGGCAGAACGCACCATGGGAACTACACTCGTCCCCCTGCAGGACCTATACATCAGGAGGTGCAGATCCAGAGCAAGCAAGATCATGAGGGACCCCTGCCACCCCAGTAACGGACTGTTCCAGATGCTACGGTCAGGCAAACGCCTCCGCTGTCACGCTGTGAAAACGGAGAGGATGAGACGGAGCTTCTTCCCACAGGCCATCAGGACTGTCAACTTTGATAACCCCAGAGACTAAATTTTTGTCGACACTTTTTGTGCTATGTTTAGTAACTTATTAACTTTATTTATATGCTGTAACTGTAATTATTTTTGTGCACAACCCGCAGGCATTGCCACTTTCATTTCACTGCACATCGAGTATGTGTATGTGACAAATAAATTTGACTTGACTTGACTTGACTTGACTTCAGGTACAGTCAAATGTGGGCACTGGAAATGTATACAGTGAGTTTTTGGTTTGTTGTTCAGGATGAAGAGTTAGCAGCCAGCTTCTGTGCAAACATCAATTGTTCAAGCAGGTAGTATTTGAACAGGGTTAAATATATGCTGTGCACTGCCAGCCCTGACATCTGTCAGCCACTTAGGCCGCACAGCAGGCCGGCCGCCAAACAGCAGGTGTTCGTCCATCCCACCACAAAGCCCTGCATTCACTCGTGACCTTGCACACATCTACAACAGCTGTCGTCAGGTACCAGCAACCAGGGCTCCAAATACCCCTTTGGCATCTTGATGGATGGATTCTTAAATAACTATCAAGATCACCACTGTGTAAAATCCTGGCAATTAGTCCGCATCAAAATAATTCACTAATTGCCAAGATAAAAATTGAGCTATTGCCTGTAGAATTCAAAGGTCTTCTTGCTCAACTGTGGAGTTGTAATTTATCTGTTCCTAGCAGTCATAGAGTCATAGAATGATACAGTGTGGAAACAGGCCCTTCGGCCCGACTTGCCCACGCCGGCCAACAATGTCCCAGCTACACTAGTCCCACCTGCCTGCGTTTGGTCCATATCCCTCCAAACATGTCCTATCCATGTACCTGTCCCATTGTTTCTTAAACGTTGGGATAGTCCCAGCCTCAACTACCTCCTCTGGCAGCTTGTTCCATACACCCACCACCCTCTGTGTGAAAAAGTTACCCCTCCGATTCCTATTAAATCTTTTCCCCTTCACCTTAAACCTATGTCCTCTGGTCCTCGATTCCCCTACTCTGGGCAAGAAACTCTGTTCATCTACTCAATCTATTCCTCTCATGATCTTATACACCTCTATAAGATCTCCCCTCATCCTCCTGCGCTCCAAGGAATAGTCCCAGCCTACACAACCTCTCCCTATAGCTCACACCCTCTAGTCCTGGCAACATCCTCATAATTTTGGGCAGCTTAGAGCCCAGTGGTATGAATATTGATTTCTCCAACTTTAAGCAACCCCTGCATTCCCTCTCTCCATCCCTCCCCACCCAAGTCACACCAGCTTTCATTCTCACCAAACTAAGGCTAACAGGGTGTCACGGTGGCACAGCGGTAGAGTTGCTGCCTTACGGCGAATGCAGCGCTGGAGACCCGGGTTCCATCCCGACTACGGGTGCTGTCTGTATGGAGTTTGTACGTTCTCCCTGTGACCTGTGTGAGTTTCCTCCGAGATCTTCGGTTTCCTCCTACACTCCAAAGACGTACAGGTTTGTAGGTTAATTGGCTTGGTAAATGTAAAAAAAATTGTCCCTAGTGGGTGTAGGATAGTGTTAATGTGTGGGGATCGCTGGTCGGTGCGGACCCGGTGGGCCGAAGGGCCTGTTTCCGCACTGTATCTCTAAACTAAACAATGGTCTGTTTTCTTTATCATTGTTACTTTTTTTGCATATCTTTCACCCATTTGTTCTATATCTCTCTACATCATGGTCTATATATCTATTGTTTCCCTTTCCCGTGATTCTCAGTCTGAAGAAGGGTCTCGACCCAAAATGACTTCTCTCCCGTCCCGCTGAGTTACTCCAGCATTTTGTGTCTATCTTCGGTTTAAATCAGCAACTGCAGTTCCTTCTGAACCATCTTCGTAAGTCCTGCCTTTGAGATCCACACATGGTTTAGATGTTAACCCCCCTGTCTTGTCTATGCTCACAGGACATGGGATCCATGTGATACTCCGAGACACAGTGAGCTTGCTCAATGCCATCCTATATCACACAACCCTGCCTCCCACCCCACTCTCTGGTCTGCAACTTATCTTCATAAGTTCATAAGTCATAGGAGCAGAATTAGGCCATTTGGCCCATCGAGCCTACACCGCCATTCAATCGTGGCTGATTTATTTTTCCCTATTAACCCCATTCTCCTGCCTTCTCCCCGTAACATTTGACACCCATACTAATTAAGAACCTGTTGATCTCTGCTGTAAAAATGCCCAGTCTCCACTGTTGTCGGTGGCAATGGGTCTTGCCATCTCTGTATCTCTGCTGTAACAATGCCCAGTCTCCACTGTTGTCGGTGGCAATGGGTCTTGCCATCTCTGTATCTCTGCTGTAACAATGCCCAGTCTCCACTGTTGTCGGTGGCAATGGGTCTTGCCATCTCTGTATCTCTGCTGTAACAATGCCCAGTCTCCACTGTTGTCGGTGGCAATGGGTCTTGCCATCTCTGTATCTCTGCTGTAACAATGCCCAGTCTCCACTGTTGTCGGTGGCAATGGGTCTTGCCATCTCTGTATCTCTGCTGTAACAATGCCCAGTCTCCACTGTTGTCGGTGGCAATGGGTCTTGCCATCTCTGTATCTCTGCTGTAACAATGCCCAGTCTCCACTGTTGTCGGTGGCAATGGGTCTTGCCATCTCTGTATCTCTGCTGTAACAATGCCCAGTCTCCACTGTTGTCGGTGGCAATGGGTCTTGCCATCTCTGTATCTCTGCTGTAACAATGCCCAGTCTCCACTGTTGTCGGTGGCAATGGGTCTTGCCATCTCTGTCGCACTGTGGTCCTTGCCTTGTATAGAGAAATTCCAGTTCGAGCTCTGGAAGATGACGATCATGAAACCTGATCAAAATGCAGGCACTTCACGTGTTGGTTCTCACTGTATGCTAGGTAGCAGAATAGCTCCTCCTCATCTATAGGGATGAGTTGTGTTCTCTTTGCTTGCATTAGAGGCTGTGCTGACAGCAGAGGTACCTTATCTCTGAAGAGAGGACATAATGTATTTCTCCAGTTCTCCACGTGGAGATTATGTCTAAAATTGGTTTCCATCATCCAACCAGGAAGTTGTCTTTCAAATCTTCCTCATGTTAAGTAAAGTAAGCTTTTCCATCAAGTCACCTAAGGATCATTGAGGGGTCCCAACCCGAAACGTCACCTATCCATGTTCTCCAGAGATGTTGCCTGACCCGCTGAGTTACTCCAGCACTCTGTGAAACGTCATTTATCCATGTTCTCCAGAGATGCTGCCTGACCCGCTGAGTTACTCCAGCACTCTGTGAAACGTCACCTATCCATGTTCTCCAGAGATGCTGCCTGACCCGCTGAGTTACTCCAGCACTCTGTGTCCACCTGAGGATCTCTTGCTGATTTAACATAGAAACATAGAAAATAGGTGCAGGAGGAGGCCATTTGGCCCTTCGAGCCAGCACCGCCATTCATTGTGATCATGGCTGATCATCCACAATCAATAACCCGTGCCTGCCTTCTCCCCATATCCTTTGATTCTGCTAGCCCCTAGAGCTCCATCTAACTCTCTTTTAAATTCATCCAGTGAATTTAATTGTAAGTCTAATTGTTGCTTTCATTGTAAGTCCTGAGGTAACCGATTCTCCAGCAAGTGGAAGTAGTTTATTTTTATTTATACAATCTAAATTCTTAATGAGTCATAAATCCAAACGATGTGGAAACAGGCCCTTTGGCCCAACTTGCCCACACCAGCCAACATGCGGCATGTACACTAGTCACACTACTCTACTGCTGCTGAGCCATCGTGCTGCACAAAGTGACTGCGCACACAGTCCACCGACACTATTGCTTTGTTTTGACTCATTTATCCATGCTTCTCTGCTGACGAACATTTATTGCATGAACTACATTTCTCATCACAAATATAAGCAACAAGGTGAGAAGCTTGTAACCATCTGAATCTTGGCCAGTTCTGAGGTATTGATATAGAGTGAAAAGTATTTTTTAATGATTCTCTGCTTGTAGGAACAGCTAAATCAGGGCTGAGAATGAATCCCAAGGCAATTGTCAAATTCCTCCCTCAAATGAATTACGGACACACAAATTAGATTGCAAGTTTTGACAGGCTTGTGCTCAAAATGAATGAGGGTGAAGAGAATATACAGGAAATAAAATGAAGAGAATGATTCAATCTTAATTCATAATGAAAAAAACGACCCGAAACTTTGACCATTCCTTTTCCCACACATGTTTAGTTTAGTTTAGTTTAGAGATACAGTGCAGAAATAGGCCCATTGGCCCACCGATTCTGCACCTACCAGTGATCCCAGCACATTAATAATATCCTACACACACTAGGGACAATTTTTACATTTATAACCAAGCCAATTAACCTGTACGTTTTTGGAGTGTGGGAGGAAACTGAAGATCTCGGAGCAAACCCACGCAGATCACGGGGAGAACGTACAAACTCCACACAGACAGCACCGTAGTCGGGATGGAACCCTGGTCTCTGGCGCTGTATTCAAATAAATCAAAGGCAAACTTACCATTCAGTGAATTCAATTTGAAATCTTGTTACCTGCTCGCAAGAGGGAAAGATAAATCAACCCTGATTGAATGGCAGAGTAGACTTGATGGGCCGAATGACCTAAATCTGCTCCTAAACTTACGAACTGATGAACTTTTACATTTAGTGCAAAGATATTGGTGTGAGACCATTGCAGACTGCACAGTGGTTATACTGCCATAATATATGGGGAGAAGGCAGTTGTATCTGAATCTTCAGAGATACTGCTATTGCTGTGGCTTCATCAATCTGCCGCCATGCTTCTGTATATGATTCTGGACAGCAAAATGTCAGGCAAATATCCTTATACAGCAGGCAAGCTACTTCAGAATCTTTAAATTGAACCAAACCCGGGCGACTATTTGCGTGCTAGCCACAGACGTAAATCTACAATCACACATTACAATCGCTCCACACTCTTCAATCGCTATTCCTACAGCAACATTCTTACCCTTGGACTATCCTTGATCGGACTTTGCTGGCTTTACCTTGTACTAAACATTATTCCCTTGTCATGTATCGATACACTGTGAATGACTCGATTGTAATCATGTATTGTCTTTCTGCTGTTTGGTTAGTACGCAGTACAAGACTTTAGAGCTGCAGCGTGGAAAAAGGCCCTTCAGCCCACCGAGTCTGTGTCGACCAGTGGTTACCCCATACATTAGCACTATCCTACACACCATGGTCAACTTACAATTTTACCAAAGCCAAATAACCTCCAAACCTGTACGTCTTTGGAGTGTGCAAGGAAACCAGAGCTCTCCCTCTGCTGAGTTACTCCATAAATTTATTTTACTTTAGGATAGTGTGGAAACAGGGCCTACAGTCCATCGAGTCCATGCTGGCCTTTGATCACTCACACATGTTTTATCCTACACACGAGGGACAACTTCACAGAAGCCAATTAACCAAAGGGTCTCCACCCAAAACGTCACCCTTTCCTTCTGTCCCGAGATGCTGCTTGTCTGACTGAGTTACTCCAGCTTTTCGTGTCAACCTACAAACCTGTACAACTTTGGAATAAGGAAGGAAAACGGAGCACCCAGGGAAACTCACGATGTCACAGGGAGAACGTACAAACTCAGTACAGAGGAATAGATCGGGTCCCTTGCCCAGAGTAGGGGAATCGAGGACTAGAGGACATAGGTTGAAGGTGAAGGGGAAAAGATTTAATAGGAATCCGAGGGGTAACTTTTTCACACAGAGGGTGGTGGGTGTATGGAACAAGCTGCCAGAGGAGGTAGTTGAGGCTATCCCATCATTTAAGAAACATTTAGACAGGTACATGGATAGGGTAGGTTATGGAGGGATATGGACCAAGTGCAGGCAGGTGGGACTAGGGTAGCTGAGACATAGTTGGCCGGTGTGGGCAAGTTGGGCGGAAGGGCCTGTTTCCACACTGTATCACTCTATGACAGCACCGTTTTCAGGTCGGACTCTGGGTCTCTGGCGCGGTAGGGCAGCAACTCTACCGCATAGAGACACAAAATCTGGAGTCATTCAGTGGGACAGGCAGCATTTCTGGAGAGAAGGAAAGGGTGACACTTCGGGTCGAAACGTTACCCATTCCTTCTCGCCAGAGATGCTGCCTGTCCCGCTGAGTTACTCCAGCATTTTGTGTCCATCTTCGGTTTAAACCAGCATCCGCTGTTCCTTCTTACACAACTCTACTGCATATGTTGGAAGATGTTTTGTTGCCACTGCACAGGAAGAATAGTGACTGGATCTGTGACATAAATGAAGTTGATCAGTGTCATTCCATCCCACTGCGCCAGGATTAAGATTGTTACATGACTATATATTCCAAAAGATATTATAACTTCTATTCAGACAACTGATCAGCACATGGTCAAAGATACAAAGCCACAAATGAATGAATGAACGAATGACGCATAAAAAGAAAGAAAAAAGAAAAAATGCAAGTTAATTTGGATGGGAACATGGGTAGGAAATGTTTACAGAGATATGGGCCAAACACAGCACGGTGGCGTAGCGGTGGAGTTGCTGCCTTACAGCGCCAGAGACCCGGGGTTGATCCTGACTACGGTTGCTGTCTGTACGGAGCTTGTATGTTCTCCCTGTGACCGCGTGGGTTTTGCCAGGTGCTCCAGTTTCCTCCCACACTCCAATACCATGCTGTTTTGTAGGTTAATTGGCTTCTGCAAGATTGTAAATGATCCCTAGTGTGTGGAATAGTGTTAGTGTAGTGATCACTGTTCAGCAGGAACTCAGTGGGCCAAATGGTCTATTTCCACGCTGCATCTTTACAGTCGGGACGAGGGAGGACTGGCAACTTGGTCGGTACGCACAAGTTGGGGCAAAGAGCCTAGTTTCATACTGTACAGCTCGTGACTTTAAAGCAGAGATAAAATACAACAAATTAGATAGAGAAGTCACATCTGGCTCAGGAGTTGGAGCAGGGGGGAGGGATTCGTTTTTCTGGATAATTGGGCCTGTTTCTGGGAAAGGTGGGAACTGTATAGGCCGGACGGTCTCCACCTAAACCAGAGGGGGACCAATATCCTGGCGGGGAGGTTTGCTAGCACTGTTGGGGAGGGTTTAAACTAATTTGGCAGGGGGTTGGGATACAGCATGGAGCTAGTATAGGGGGTGAGGAGAAGGAAAATATAGGGGAAAAAACTGGTCAGATTGGGAGGCAGAACAAGAATGCCCCAGCACAATGGGGTAGGGCAAGTCTGAACGGCATTTATTTTAATGCAAGGAGTATTGGAAGCAAGGGGGATGAATTGAAGGTGTTACTGAACACATGGGAGTACAACATTGTTGCCATTATGGAAACATGGTTGAAGGAAGGGCAGGACTGGCAGCTCAATATTCCAGGATATAGAATCTTCAGGAGAGACAGAGAGCAGGGAAAAAGGGGAGGGGGTGTTGCAGTATTAATCAAAGAATCTATTTCTGCTGTAAGAAGGGATGACATATTAGCGGGTTCCTCAAATGAGGCTATTTGGGTGGAATTGAGAAATAGAAAAGGGGCATGCACCTTACTGGGTGTATACTACAGACCCCCAAACAGTCAGAGGGAAATAGAAGAACATATTTGTAGGCAAATCTCGGGGGGGTGTGAAAACAACAGGGTAGTAATAGTAGGGGATTTCAACTTCCCGAATATTGATTGGGATAGCCAAAGTGTCAAGGGCCCTGAGGGTGCAGAGTTCCTAAGGGTCATCCAGGAGGGCTTTTTGAGCCAATATGTTGAAAGTCCAACAAGGGAGGGGGCGGTATTGGACTTAATCTTGGGAAATGAGGCCGGACAGGTGGCTGAAGTGTCAGTAGCAGAGCATTTTGGTGACAGTGATCACAATTCAGTGATATTTAAGGTGGTAATGGAAAAGGATAAAGAGGGACCAGAGGGAAAATTTCTAAATTGGGGCAAGGCCGATTTTAATCTGATAAGGCAGAAGTTGGCCCTGGTGGACTGGGATCAGCTTCTCGTGGGGAGGACCGCATCAGAACAGTGGGAGTCATTCAAAGGAATAATTGAAAAAGTACAGAGGAAGCATGTTCCCCTAAAGTTTAAGGGTGGGACAAACAAGTCCAAAGAACCTTGGATGTCGAACGATATAGTAGGATTGATTAGAAAAAAAAGGGGGGCTTTTGGAAGGCATAAAGAACTTAAGGCACAGACATCATTAGAGGAATACAGAAGGTGTAGGGCGGTTCTTAAAAAAGAAATTAGGAGAGCAAAAAGGGGCCATGAGATAGCACTAGCGGGCAAAATAAAAGAGAATCCCAAAGTGTTCTATAAGTATATCAAGGGTAAGAGGATAACGAGGGAAAGAGTGGGGCCCATCAGGGACCATAGTGGAAAGCTGTGTGTGGAGCCAGAGGATGTAGGAGATGTTTTAAATGAATTTTTTGCATCTGTTTTTACGAGGGAGGAGGGCGATGCAGACTTAGAAATGGAGCAGGAGGGTTGAGATGTTCTTGAGCATATTGCTATTGACAGGGAGGCGGTGCTGGAGGCTCCGGCAGGCTTAAAAGTGGATAAGTCTCCGGGCCCTGACGAGATGTATCCCAGGATGCTGAGAGAGGCAAGGGAGGAGATTGCGGGGGCTCTGGCACAAATTTTCAGAGCCTCTCTTGCAACAGGGGATGTACCGGAGGACTGGAGGATAGCTAATGTGGTGCCATTATTTAAAAAGGGCAGTAGGGATAAACCTGGGAACTACAGGCCGGTGAGTCTGACATCGGTGGTGGGGAAGCTGCTAGAAAAGATTCTGAGGGACAGAATCAGTCTTCACTTGGAGGATCAAGGGTTAATTAAGGATAGTCAACATGGCTTTGTTAAGGAAAGGTCGTGTCTGACTAACTTGATTGAATTTTTTGAAGGGGTGACCAAGGAGGTAGATGGGGGTAGTGCAGTGGATGTGGTATACATGGATTTCAGTAAGGCTTTTGACAAGGTCCCACACAGGAGACTAGTCAAGAAGGTAAGAGCCCATGGGATCCAGGGCACCTTGGCAAAATGGATAAAAAACTGGCTTAGTGACAGAAGGCAGAGGGTGATGGTAGAAGGTTGCTTCTGTGACTGGAGGCCGGTGTCCAGTGGGGTGCCGCAGGGATCGGTGTTGGGTCCCTTACTGTTTGTAATCTACATAAATGATCTGGATGTCAACGTACAGGGCATGATCAGCAAGTTTGCAGATGACACAAAGTTAGGGGGGGGGTGAATAGCGAGGAAGGGATCTGCAAGCTGCAGGAAGATATAGATGAGATGGTCAGATGGGCGGAGCAGTGGCAGATGGAATTTAATCCTGAAAAGTGCGAGGTGATGCACTTTGGCAGGAATAACTTGGAGAGTGAGTACACCATGAATGGAAGGACCCTAGGGAAGACAGGGGTACAGAGGGACCTTGGAGTACAGGTACACAAGTCCTTGAAGGCAGCAGGACAGGTGGACAGGGTGGTCAAAAAGGCATATGGGTTACTGGCCTTCATTAGCCGGGGCATCGAATATAAAAGTAGGGGGGTAATGATGGAATTGTACAGAACACTGGTGAGGCCACAGCTGGAGTATTGTGTACAGTTCTGGTCACCACATTATAGAAAGGATGTGATAGCTTTGGAGAGGGTGCAGAGGAGATTCACCAGGATGCTGCCAGTGGTGAAAGGCCTCGGCTATGAGGAGAGACTGAGCAGACTGGGGTTGTTTTCCCTGGAGCAGAGAAGGCTGAGAGGGGACATGATCGAGGTGTACAAGATCATGAGGGGCATAGATAAGGTAGATGGCGGGGAACTTCTTCCACTGGTGGAAGGTTCAACAACGAGGGGACATAGATACTGGGTAAGGGGAGGGAGGTTTCGGGGGGATGTGAGAAGGAACTTTTTCACCCAGAGGGTGGTTGGAGTCTGGAACTCACTGCCTGGGGTGGTGGTGGAGGCGGGAACACTCACAACGTTTAAGAGGCATTTGGATGGGCACTTGAAATGCTACAACATTCAGGGCTACGGTCCAAATGCGGGAAAATGGGATTAAAATTAGACTGTGTTTGGTAACGGGCGGCACGGACACGATGGGCCGAAGGGCCTCTTTCTGTGCTGTAGGACTCTATGACTCTATGACTCTATGACTCTATCTCATTAGACTGACAAGCAACTGGAGATCTTCACGACTGGAATTCTGAATACAATTTGTTTGGGTGAAAATTTTAATGCATTTAATGCTGGTGTATTAAAAAGCACCAAAAAGACTGAAGTTATGTACCAGCCCGCACCTGGAAAGCCCTATCAGGAACCACACATCACGGTGAAGGGGCAGAACCTACAGGCAGTCGATAGCTTTACCTATCTGGGTAGTACACTCTCACGAGTGGTGAACATTGACGCTGAGGTCAACAACAGGATTGCCAAGGCCAGCGCTGCCTTTGGGCGACTCCGTGGGAATGTTTGGGAGCAGAGAGGACTCAGCCTTACCACCAAGCTGAAGGTCTACCGTGCAGTGGTACTCACCACTCTTCTCTATGCCAGTGAGACCTGGACTGTCTACAGCAGACATGCCAAACAGCTCAACCACTTTCACTTGAGCTGCCTACGCAGACTCCTTCACATCAGGTGGCAGGACAAAATTCCCGACACAGAGGTCTTGGAACAGGCCGGAATCCCCAGCGTCCACACCCTCCTACGGAAAGCCCAGGCCAGATGGGCAGGCCATTACATCATGGAGAACTGTGTCAGGGCAAGCGCTCAGTAGGAGGACAGAAGAAACGGTTTAAGGACTGCCTCAAAGTGTCCCTCAAAGACCTGGACATCAACCTCAGCACTTGGGAGTCTCTTGCTCTGGACCGTCCAACCTGGCGTAGCAAGCTCACCACAGGAGCCCGTGCAGCAGAGAACAGACGCACTGCAGAGGCCCAGAGGAAACGCACCGCGCGCAAGGCTCGGGCTACCTCCACTTCCACTGCAGCACCCATCCACTTGTGTCCTACGTGTGGGCGTGCCTTCCGGGCCTGGATTGGCCTCACCAGTCACTTCCTGACCCACAGTCACCAATCCTCCAACTGAAAGTGAAGTCATGGTCATCTTCGAACCCGAAGGACGAACAACAACAACATTAAGAAGTGTTGAAAGATGACTAGTTGATACTGCTTTATATTATTGTTAGTCATCAGTACATTATTCATCCAGTCAAGTGGAGCATGTAACATTTCTGATTTGACTCTAATTTGTTTTGAAACTGAATTTAAGCTATTTGATTTTTTATTTCTGAGCAGGTTTCAACCTATCAGTTACAACAATTCAACCCCTTTTATTAGAAGATTTAGAATCATTTCATCTTGGAATGATGCCAGCCAAAGCAATTAGTAACTGCCATTCATTTTACACAATCTTCCCTCCATTTTCCCATCCAGTTCTATTTTTGTTGGTTATTATTGATTCCACCACCATCATTCACTCCAATTACAGCTATTTTTGACATTAAAATATATTGATCTTATATTGAGCTAAAAAAACCTGACATTGCTGACCAGCCCAACGATGACTGGTGAAAATTCTCCTTCAGAAGAGCAGTTATTTCTATAAAAGATTAACTCTTAGAAATAGTTTATAGATGTTAGTCATAGTCACAGAGTAACTCAGTGGGTCAGGCAGCATCTCTGGAGAACATGGATAGGTGATGATTCACAGAGTGCTGGAGTAACTCAGCGGGTCAGGCAGCATCTCTGGAGAACATGGATAGGTGACGTTTTGGGTTGGTACCCTTCATCGAACTGAAAGTAGTGAGTGGGTGGGAGGGGGGAGGAGGGGGGAATTAAACTGGAGACGGGAAAAGACAAGAACAAATCAGGGCTGATTTTCTTGGCTTCAGTTTATTTTACCTCCCACCCTTCCGCACGTCTATTTTCAGTCTGAAGAAGGGTTCCAGCTTGGAACGTCCATGTTCTCCAGAGATGCTGCCTGACCCGCTGAGTTACTCCAGCGCTGTGTGTCTATTCTGAACGCATATCCCCTTTTCGCACAACACCTAATGTCTTTGATAATTAAAATTAGCATCTTGGATATTTATTTAATGCGTGCAAATGATTTTCTAGCCGTGTGCTGAGATTTTACTGCAGCCAAATTATCTGGTTGCTACTGATTTCACAAGTTCACAAGATAGTATAAGAAAATAACTGCAGATGCTGGTACAAATCGAAGATATTTATTCACAAAATGCTGGAGTAACTCAGCAGGTCAGGCTGCATCTCAGAAGAGAAGGAATGGGCGACATTTCGGGTCGAGACCCTTCTTCAGACGTTCTTCACAAGTTCACAAGTTAGAGGAGTAGAATAAGGCCATTCAGCCCATTGAGTCCATTCCGCCATTCAATCATGGCTGCCTCCTAATCCCATTTTCCTGCCTTCTCCCCATACCACTTGGAACCCGTTCCAATCAAGAATTTGTCTATCTCTGCCTTAAAAATATCCACTGACTTGGGCTCCACAGCCCTTTGTGGCAATGAGTTCCACAGATTAACTGCCCTCTGACTGAAGAAGTTTCTCCTTACCTCCTTTCTAAAAGAGCGCCCTTTAATTCTGAGGCTGTGACCTCTGGTCCCAGACTCTCCCACCAGTGGAAACATCCTCTCCACATCCACTCTATCTGTGCCTTTCATTATTCTGTAGGTTTCAATGAGGCCCCCGCTCAATCTTCTAAACTCCATCGAGTACAGGCCCAGTACTGTCAAACGCTCATCATAGGTTAACCCACTCATTCCTGGGATCATTCTTGTAAACCTCCTCTGGACCCTCTCCAGAACCAGCACATCCTTCCTCAGATATGGGGCCCAAATTTGCTCACAGTACTCCAAATGCGGCCTGACCAGCGCCTTATGGAGCCTGATTTCTCAAATGCTGCTGTGAAAGATGGCAACCGAGATTAATTCTTTGCTCGTTGATTAGCCCAATAAAGACGATGCCATTCATAAACAACCTGATTACTTATTAAGGTGCTGTCAACAGAGATTTTTATAACAGGAAGTAGCCCACACCCCAAGGTAACTTTATTCACCTGCTGAATAATTGTGCTTTTAGTCCTTTCGACTTTGAACTCTCACTGCATCCTCAGGGAAGAATTTGATTGCCAGCAAGTAGTAAGTAAATATAAAAGACAACATGTCAGCATGCAGGGTAACAAGACTGCCCAGAAATCAGTTAATATGACCAACTACCAGGAAAGGGCAAAGAGATCTTATTCCAAGACTTGAGAAAGTAAATTGATCTGAATGCACACCCATGATGTACCATGGTCTTTCATCGTCACTAGCTCCTCTTTGTTTGTGTATTTAGAAACATAGAAACATAGCAAATAGGTGCAGGAGTAGGCCATTCGGCCCTTTGAGCCAGCACCGCCATTCAATGCGATCATGGCCGATCATCCACAATCAGTACCCCGTTCCTACTTTTTCCCCACATCCCTTGATTCCCTTTGCCTTAAGAGCTAAACTAACTCTCTCTTGAAACCCGGGTTGGTCCTGACTTTGGATGCAGCCTGTATTTAGGGAGTACTCCACATGTTCACACCATTCTCACACTTGCATTGTTTTCTCTGGGATGCCGGAGGTTGTGGTACCTGATAGATGTATATAAAATTATGAGGCTTAGAGAAGGTAAACAGTCAGAATATTTTCCCAGGCAAATGTAAGGAAGATGATAAGGTAATCAGTGAAAGGAGCAGAATTAGGCCATTCAGCCCTTCAAGTCTACTCTGCCATTCAATCACAGCTGATCTATCTCTCCCTCCTAACCCCATTCTCCTGCCTTCTCCCCATAACCCCCGATACCCGTACTAATCAAGAATCTATCTATCTCTGCCTTGAAAATATCCACAGATGGCCTCCACAGCCTTCTGTGGCTAAGAATTCCACAGATTCACCACCCCGCTGGCTGACGAGGGAAATTGGGGCATTGGTCAAGAATAAGGAGGATGCATGGGACAGGTATAGGCAGCTGGGATCAAGTGCATCCCTGGAGGAGTTTCAGCAACTGAGGAGCAAAGTAAAAAAGGAAATCAGAAGGGCAAAAGGGGGCCAGGAGATAGCTCTGGCAAATAGAATTAAGGACAATCCCGAGATTTTATAAATACATAAAGGGGAAAAGGGTAACTAGAGAGAGAGTGGGACCTCTCAGGAATCAAAGTGGTCACCTCTGTGTGGAGCCACAGGAGATGGGCAAGGTCCTCAATGAGTATTTCTCCTCTGTATTTACCGAGGAGAAAGACAGTAGGACAGAGGAAATTGGGGCAGTCACTGGAAGTGTCTTGAGAGCAGACAGGGTTACTGTCGAAGAAGTACTGAAGGTACTATCGTGTTTAAAGGTAGACAAATCTCCAGGGCCTGATCAGATATATCCGAGGACATTGTGGGAAACTAGAGGGGGAATTGCGGGAGCCCTGGTTGAAATTTCCGAGTCGTCCTTAAATACAGGAGAGGTGCCGGAAGACTGGAGGGTGGCAAATGTTGTGCCTCTTTTCAAGAAGGGCTGCTGGGAAAATGCTGGGAACTATAGGCCGGTGAGCTTAACATCTGTAGTTGGTAAGTTACTGGAGAGTATTCTGAGGGACAGGATATACAGGCATTTGGATGGGCAAGGGCTGATTAGGGATAGTCAGCATGGTTTTGTACGTGGGAGGTCGTGTCTCACAAATCTGATTGATTTTTTTGAAGATGTGACCAAAAAGGTTGATGAGGGCAGAGCTGTAGATGTTGTGTACATGGACTTCAGTAAGGCATTCGACAAGGTTCCACATGGTAGACTGCTCTGGAAGGTTAGATCGCATGGGATCCAAGGAGAGATAGCTGAATGGATAGAAAATTGGCTCCATGGAAGGAAGCAGAGGGTGATGGTGGAAGGTTGCTTCTCGGCCTGTGACTAGTGGTGTGCCTCAGGGTTCAGTGCTGGGCCCGTTACTGTTTGTCATTTACATCAATGACCTACACAGTGAATGGTAGGCCTCTGGGTAGTGTTGTAGAGCAGAGAGATCTAGGAATGCAGGTGCATGGTTCCTTGAAGGCCGAGTCGCAGGGAGATAAGGTGGACAAGGTAGATAACACTTTTGGCAAATTGACATTCATCAGTCAGAGTATTGAGTATACAAGTTGGGAGGTCATGTTGCAGTTGTATAAGACGTTGGTGAGACTGCATTTAGAATACTGTGTTCAGTTCGGGGGACCATGTTATAGGAAATATATTGTCAAGCTTGAAATGGTTCAGTGAAGATTTACAAGGATGTTGCCAGGACTAGAGGGAGAGGTTGAGTAGGCTGGGTCTTTATTCCATGGAGCGCAGGAGGATGAGAGTTAATCTTTTAGAGGTATACAATATCATGAGAGGAATAGATCGGGTAGATGCACAGAGTCTCTTGCCCAGAGTAAGGAAATCGGAGACCGGAGGACATTGGTAAAGGGGAAAAGATTTAATAGGATTCTGAGGGGTAACCTTTTCACACAAAGGGTGGTGGGTGTATGGAACAAGCTGCCAGATGAGGTCGTTGAGGCAGAGACAATTGCAACGTTTAAGAAACAATTAGACAGATACATGGATAGGACAGGTTTGAAGGGATATGGACCAAGTGCAGGCAAGTGGGACTAGTGTAGCTGGGACATGTTGGCCGGTGTGGGCAAGTTGGGCCGAAGGGCCTGTTTCCACACTGTATGGCTCGAGGATGGAAAGATCAAACACCTGAGAGCACAGCTTTAAGGAGAGTGAGGCAAAGTTTGAAGTAGATGTGCAGGACAGGTATTTTTACACAGAAGGTGGTGAGTGCCTGGAACAAGTTGCCAGGTTTGGTGTTGGAGCAGATAGGACAGTGGCATTCCAGAGACTTTAGTAATGATGCATGGATATGCAGGGAATGGAGGGAGATGGATTGTGTGCAGGTAGATAAGTGATGGTCTTGGCACAGACATTGTGGGCCGAAGGGCCTGTTCTTGTGCTGTACTGTTCTATGTTCTATGTTCTCCAATACCTTTGCAGATGTCTGTCTAATATCTGGCCGATCTTGCTCCCAGTTGTGTAACACTGTGACCTCCTGTATCTTCGAGAGTATTTTGAGGTATGATAACAGTTCTGGTTCCAGCCATCACCATCACACGATGAAATGTCATGCCTGCTGGACGGTTATTGGGAGCTTGGTTTAGTTTAGTTTAGTTTAGAGATACAGCCCTTCAGCCAAAGGTCACCAGTACACTCGTTCTATCCGATGCATTAGAGACAATTTACAAACCAATTAACCTACACCTCTTTGGAAATTGGGAGGAAACCAGAGCACCCGAAGGAAACCCATGCAGTCACAGGGAAAACATGTAAACTCCGCACAGACAGCATCAAAGGTCAGGATTGAACCCGGGGCGCTGGCACTGTAAGGCAGCAACTCTACTCTGAAGAAGGGTCTCGATCCGATACGTCACCCATTCCTTCTACCAGGGATGCTGCCTGTCCCGCTGAGTTACTCCAGCATTTTATGTCTACCTTCTGTTTAAACCAGCATCTGCCGTTCCTTCATACACGTGTCTATCTACTCTATTCTACATCTCAGTTTGGATTTCTTTTTAGATCCTTCCTTGTTCTTTTTGATACGTATCTCTAACTCCTTGTGTTTGTCGCGTTTTGAATTCACGTGGATTAGTTGGTGTCACATTCACAGTTCCGTGATCCCTGACACCTCATCTCTCATCTGATGTCTTCTCTCAAGGTGACAGATGAAATAGCACATCTGCTCACACCATTTCTTATTGTGGGTTGTGTTCGTGAAGATAAAGCATAGCACTAAAGCCTCAACACTAATCTTACAGTCCTGCCGTTTCTTTTAGAGATACAGCATCAGAGATACAACACCTTTGGCCGTCAGAGTCCACACTGACCATTGCTCACCTGTTCACACTAGTCTGTATATCCCACCTTCACACCCTACACACCAGCGACAATTTACAGAAGCCAACTAACCTACAGACCTGTAGGTCATCGGAGTGTGAGAGGAAACCGGGGCACCCGGAGAAAACCCACATGGTCACAGGGAGAACAGACAAACTCCGCACAGACAGCACCCGTAGCCAGGATTGAACCGGGGTCTCTGGCGCTGTGAGGCAGCAACTCTACCGCTGTGCCACCGTGCCACCACTTATTTTTGATTTATTTAATCTCTTGATTTTATAATAAAAGCCAAAACATATGCATTCAAATTTCCACTTTGCATTCAGTGTCTAACACTGGGCCAGAGTACAGAGAGACCTCGAGATCCAGCATGACATACTGGAGATGCACAATGTCTGGATAGATGTCGAGATGGCACTGGCGCCAGGTACAGTAGGTGTGAGCGACAAGTAAATGGGGACATTCTGTTCACAAAACCTTCCTAGCATTGGTGTTCTGCATGGGCTGCTTATTGGGGCAGCATGGTGTCGCAGCGGGTAGAACTGCTGCCTCATACTGCCAGAGACGTGGGTTCCATCCTGACTACGGGTGCTGTCTGTGAAGAGTTTTTCCCGTTCTTCCTGTGACCACGTGGGTTTTCTCCGGGTGCTCCGGTTTCTTCCCACACTCCAAAGACATGCAGGTTTGTAGGTTCATTGGCTCGTGTAGTCTGAAGGAGGGTCTTGACCCAAAACGTCACCCATTCCTTCTCTCCGGAGATGCTGCCTGTCCCGCTGAGTTACTCCAACATTTTATGTCGACAGTGTAAACCAGCATCTGCAGTTCCTTCCGACACATGACTCCAACAGCTCCTTTCATACACGTGTGAAAAATTTACCTCTCAGGTCCCTATTAAATCTTTCCTCCTCTCACCTTAAACCTATGTCTTCTGGTTCTCGATTCCTCTACTCTGTCAAGAAACTTTATTTGTTTACCCAATCTATTCCTCTCATGATTTTGTACACCTCTATAAGATCACCCCTCATCCTCCTGCACTCCAAGGAATAGAGTCCCAGCCTACTCAACCTCTCCCTGTAGCTCAGGCCCTCGAGTCCTGGCAACATCCTCGTAAATCTTCTCTGTAACATTTCCATCTGGACAATGTAGCGACCATAGAGATTGGTCCTGGGAGTCGAACCCTCAGATTGGCCAGCAAGGTCACGTGTGGGTGCGACCGTAGGGATTGGTCCAGGGAGTTGAGCCCGCTGATTGGACAGCGTCGTCACGTGTGGTTTTGGTGCCCAAAACCAGTCAGTTAGGAGACTTCTTCAAAGTGAACAGTTAGAATTAATGGTTGTCTGTAATCTCGTTCGTTATACGTTGTAATCGAATGTTGCTGTCGCAATAAACTTGTTCAACAAAGAACGAGCCTCCAGACACGCCATATTGGTGACCCCGACGTGATCCAGCCGATCACCTACCATGAGTGAACAAGACGCCTCGTCTTTGGTTCCTACGCCCGGCACACCGCAGCTAAACGCGGTCAGCGTTCACCTTCCGCCGTTTTGGGCACATCAACCGCAATCCTGGTTTGTCCATGCCGAAACTCAGTTTCACCTAAGAAACATCTCGACGGACGCGACAAAGTACTATTACCGCGTCAGCGATCTACCGCCGGAGACGTCCGCGCGGGTGATGCGGTTCATCATCGCCCCTCCTGCAAACGGCAAGTACGAGGCACTGAAGGTACTTTTGTTACGAACCTTCGGATTCAGTAGGCATGACCGAGCTAAGAGGCTTATGCACCTACCGGATCTCGGAGATCGGCTGCCGTCCGTTCTCATAGCCGAAATGTTGGCGCTGGCAGGTGAACACACGGAGTGCCTTATGTTCGAGCAGGCATTCCGAGAGAAGCTTCCCGAGGATGTCAAGCTCATGCTCACGGATTGTTCTTTTAAGGACCCCGTGGCATATGCAGAAAAAGCTGATGCGCTCATGGCATCCAAATCAAAAATAAACAGTTCGATCAACAAGGTCTCGGCATCAGCGGGCGAGCCACAGTGGCATCAAGATGGCGCCGCATCTCCCGCCATTTCTCCAAAAGTCCGCCAAAAGGATCCGCACAAGCGCGGCTGGTGTTATTATAATAATAATAATAATAAGCATTTATTTTATATAGCGCCTTACCAGAAGCTCAAAGCGCTTTACAAAAACAATCATAACATAAAAACAAACAGACAAACTATCCTAACGGAGAAGCGGCGAATAAACAGCGCCAGCGTCCTCTCACGTCAGGGTCCGGCAGTAGACAACAAAAAGCACAGGACACACAGATACAATTTTTACACAAACAGCCATCACAGTGATTGCTCTAGGCACACCCTCACTGTGATGGAAGGCAAAGAAAAGTCTTATCTCCTCCTCATTCTTCTCCCGTGGTGCCACGAGGTGATCGAGGCTCCCAACTTTTTGAAGCCCCCACCGGGCGATGGAAAGTCCCAGGGCCAAGCCGAGCAGGCCGATGAAGGTCCTGAGTCCCCACCGGGCGATGGAAAGTGCTGCGGCCGAGCCACGCAGGGCGATGAAGGGCCTGCAAGCGGGTCAATCAAACGTCGCGCTTCGGGGCGGTCGAAGTTGCTACGGCTGGAGCTCCCAAAAACCGGTCGCCAGCCAGGGACCTGCGAACTCCCGATGTTGCAGTCTGCAGGGCCCACGGCCGAAGCCTCCGAGATGGTAAGTCCAGGCCCTGCGACCGGAGTCTTCAAGGTCGATCCCAGCTGGAGGCCGCCGACTCCACGATGTTAGGCCGTAGCGCGAACGGAGATACGACACGGTAAAGGTCACATCTCCGTTGAGGAGGAGATTAGAAAAAAGGTTTCCCCCAACCCCCCCACCACCCCCCACATACACAGAGTTAAAAATAGAACAAAACGTACATTAAACGATGACAATAGACAAAAAACAAAAAAAAGACAGAGAGACTGCCGGTGAGCCGCAGCTGCAGAACACAGCCACGCCCCCAATTATTACCATCTACGATGGGGTGGAGAATCCCGCAACTGCCGCTCACCTTGCACCTTCTCAGAAAATGCCTCGGCCGATCGTACATAGAGGCGGTTGCGATTGGCCAGAACCGACGCCTCTACGTCCGAGATCGATTCACGGACACGGAATTTTTGGTTGACACAGGAGCCATAGTCAGCATCATGCTGCCGACCGGCCTCGAGACCAGATCGGGTAAGACAGGTCCTACCCTCATCGCGGTTAACGGTAGCCCCATCCGCACGTATGGTACGCGGAAAATGTCCCTGGCTTTCGGCACCCGCACGTACGAATGGCCATTCATTATCGCGGACGTCAGCCAGGCGATCCTAGGCGCAGATTTCCTCTGGGCCTTTTCACTAGTCCCCGATGTCCGTGGTAACGGCCTTCGACCCTCCGCCAGCAGCGATGAGCCTGCCGCTCCGCTGGCCGCTACCCCGCCCAGCCCAACTGTCCAGGCCGTCGTCGCGGCCCCCGACCCATATGCTGAGGTCCTGGCGGAGTTTCCGGAGCTGCTCGTCCAACGCTTCGACGCCCCTTCTGCCCGGTACGGCGTAGTCCACCACATCCGCACCGAGGGCCCCCCCGTTTTCGCTCGGGCCAGGAGGCTGCCGCCCGACAAGCTGGTGGTGGCGCGGGCAGAATTCAGGAAGATGGAAGAAATGGGCATTGTCCGTCAGTCCGACAGCCCGTGGGCCTCGCTGTTGCATATGGTCTCCTAAGCATCTGGGGGGTGGAGACCATGTGGCGATTACCAGCGCCTCAATGCCGTCACCACGGCCGACCGCTACCCCATAACGCACCTCCAGGACTTCCCGTCTGGGCTGGAAGGTGCAGTGGTGTTCTCCAAGATCGATTTGGTGCGGGGCTACCACCAGATCCCTGTGCGTCCGGAGGACATACCGAAGACTGCCACGATCACTCCATTCGGGTTGTTCGAATGGCTGCGCATGCCTTTCTGTTTAAAGAACGCGGCACAGGCTTTTCAGCGACTCATGGACCATGTTGGTCGAGATTTGCCTTTTGTTTTCATTTATTTAGATGATATCCTGGTCGCCAGCCCCTCGGAGCAGGAACACCTGGCCCACTTGCGGACTGTATTCCAGCGGCTCCAAGACCACGGGCTCATCATCCAACCCTCCAAGTGTCAATTTGGCCTCCCTTCTCTCGATTTCTTAGGGCACAGAATCACCCCTGCCGGCGCCACCCCTTTGCCCGAGAAGGTGGAGGCTGTCCGTGCATTCCCGCGGCCCACCACAGTGAAGGGTCTGCAAGAGTTCGTGGGTATGGTGAACTTCTACCATAGGTTCGTCCCGGCAGCAGGACGGGTCATGCGCCCGCTCTTCCAGTGCCTCGCGGGCAAACCTGTCGAGTTGGAGTGGTCTGCGGCCGCTGAGACGGCCTTTGAGGCAGCTAAAGCGGCTTTGGCAGACGCCACCATGCTTGTCCACCCGAGCGCCTCTGCCCCCATGGCCCTGACGGTCGATGCGTCGGACGTGGCGGTGGGAGGGGTTTTGGAACAGCAGGTAGGTGGCCTTTGGAAGCCCTTGGCGTTCTTCAGCCGACAACTGAGTTCAGCTGAGCTGAAATATAGCGCCTTTGACCGAGAGCTTCTGGCTCTCTACTTAGCTGTCCGTCACTTTAGGTATTTCCTAGAAGGCCGCCCGTTTGTGGCCTTTACGGACCATAAACCGTTAACTTTTGCTTTTTCCAAATTGTCCGACCCATGGTCGACCCGCCAGCAGCGGCACCTGACTGCCATCTCTGAGTTTACCACCGATGTCCGTCATGTCACGGGTAAGCTTAATGCCGTTGCTGACACCCTGTCTCGGCCTGCTGTTTCCCCCATTTCAGCGGTAGACTGCGAGGTGGATCCCCAGGAGCTTGTGGAGGCACAGCTCCTGGCAAACACCGCCTCGGCATCCCAGTCCGCCACTTCAGGGTTGAAGTTGGCTCAGGTGGCCTGCGGGCCAGCGGGCACAAAAGTCTGGTGTGATGTTTCCCTTCCCCGTCCCAGGCCGGTGGTGCCGGCCTCCCTTCAGCGGCGGGTGTTTGATGCCATTCACGGGCTGGCGCACCCGTCCATCCGCTCCACCTCTGCCTTAGTAGCCGCTCGGTTTGTGTGGCATGGCCTGCGAAAGCAGGTAGCTGCTTGGGCCCGTTCCTGCGTTCCCTGCCAGACCGCTAAAGTTCAACGCCATGTCCAGCCCCCGGTACAAGAGTTTGCGGTTCCAGCGGTCCGTTTTTTCCATATTCATGTTGATTTAGTTGGACCTTTACCTTCCTCCCGGGGCTACACTCATTTGCTCACGGTGGTGGATCGATTCACCCGGTGGCCGGAGGCTTTCCTGTTGTCCGATACCTCCGCTGCCTCTTGTGCCCGGGCCCTGGCCCTCCATTGGGTGGCCCGTTTCGGTGTTCCGTCCGTCATTACCACAGACAGGGGATCCCAGTTCACCTCTGCACTCTGGGCCACGCTGGCGGAGCTGTACGGCTCCCGGTTACAACACACCACGGCGTACCACCCACAGGCTAATGGGCTCGTGGAGTGGTTTCACCGGCAACTTAAGGCGGCCCTCAGTGCGAGGCTGGAGGGCCCGGACTGGGTAGACCAACTTCCTTGGGTCCTTTTGGGCATCCGGACCGCTCCTAAGCAGGACCTCAGTGCTTCGTCCGCGGAACTAGTATATGGCTCGCCACTTCGAGTACCCGGAGATTTGCTGCCGGAGTCCTCTGGTCAGCTGCCTTCAGTTCCGTCGGTGTTAGCATCACTCCGGGCACGCGTGGGTTCCCTGGCTCCGGTTCCTACTCCACGTCATGGTGTTTCATGGTACATGAACCGCCTGCCTTGAAGGACTGTGAGTTTGTGTTTCTGCGTAGGGATGCCCATCGTTCCCCGTTGCAGAGGTTCTATGAAGGCCAGTTCCGCGTGTTGCGTAAAGGGACGGTCACCTTCACCTTGGACGTGGGCGGTAGGAGTGAGCTCGTCTCGGTGTCCAGGCTCAAACCTGCACACTTGGATCAGGACCGCCCTGTCCTGGTCGGTCAACCGCCTCGATGGGGCCGTCCTCCTGCAGTTACACCCGGTCCAGGACCCCCCGCTCCTGTGGTTCCGGCAGCCCCTCTCCTTACTCGTTCTGGTCGTGAAATCCGGCTCCCTGCTAGGTTCCGTACCTCGGGTTCTGGGGGGGGGTCATGTAGCGACCATAGAGATTGGTCCTGGGAGTCGAACCCTCAGATTGGCCAGCAAGGGCACGTGTGGGTGCGACCGTAGGGATTGGTTCAGGGAGTGAGACCGCTGATTGGAGAGCGTTCGTCACGTGTGGTTTTGGCGCTCAAAACCAGTCAGTTCGGAGACTTCTTCGAAGTGCACAGTTAGAAGTGAACAGTTGTCTGTAATCTCGTTCGTTATACGTTGTAATCAAATGTTGCTGTCGCAATAAACTTCTTCAACAAAGAACGAGCCTCCAGACTCGCCATAACAACATCTTTCCTATAACACGGTGCCCAGAACTGAACACAATACTGAATGTGGCCCCACCAATGTCTTATACAACTGCAACATGACCTCCCAACTTCTATACTCAATATTCTGACTGAAGGCCAATACTGTATGATGAAAAACAACTTTTTTTTCTCTCTTGTTGTCCATTTCAGACCACACCACCATCATAAGCTTGTCATAACCTGTTTTGTGGGCCTGTGCTCTTTGTATTTGGCTTCTGCTTTTAACACTTTCTTTGGGCTTGCTGCCTGTTCAGGCACGTGAGGAATTAAAGGATTCATGTGTTGGATGAGGCCCAATAAACTGCTTGTTGTTTTGCGGGCTTCACCCCTCCCAGCTCAAGCATCCTTGTGGGGGTCGACACCCTTCCTATAAAGGGCATTCTTTACCACGCATTCAGCCCAGTGTGGCCATTCTGTTTCACTCCATCACCTCATGGTGAGAACAACAGCTCGGCCATCAGCTCACACAGTTGCACCTCAGATCCTCCACATCTGCGGTTTAGTTTACTTTAATTCAGTTTCGTTTAGTTCAGTTTAGTTTACTTTTGTTTACTTTCCTTTAGTTTAGTTTAATTCAGTTTAATTTAGTGTAGTTAATTTTAGCTTAGCTCAGTTTAGTTTAATTTAATTTAATTTAATTTAATTTAATTTAATTTAATTTAATTTAATTTAATTTAATTTAATTTAATTTAATTTAATTTAATTTAGTTTAATTTAGTTTAGTTTAGTGTAATTTAGTTTAGTTAAGTTTCATTTGTATTCAATGGATTCAATGTGTATTTATTGTCACATATGCAATGAAACATTAAAGAGTGAGCTTCATTTTGCATACAATGCTGGTGCCACTATGTTTGGTGCCATTTCATCAAGTTCAACGTCCCGGCCTGGTTGAGCGTAGCCGCGGTGTCCTCCGCCGCTGCTCCACCGCTGTAGGCCGTGCACGGTCCACGCGCTCGGCCTGTTGGAGCAGAGCCTGGTCCAGCCGAGCCCCAGGCTGCTGCAACTCCTCCAGCGGCTCACTCCCCCGTCCAGCTGAGCCCCAGGCTGCTGCAGCTCCTCCAGCGGCCCACTCCCCGGTCCAGCCGAGCCTCAGGCTGCTGCAGGGCCTCCAGCGGCCCACTCCCCGGTCCAGCTGAGCCCCAGGCTGCTGCAGCTCCTCCAGCGGCCCACTCCCCTGTCCAGCCAAGCCTCAGGCCCACTGCATGGCCTCCAGCGGCCCACTCCCCCGTCCAGCCGAGCCTCAGGCCCACTGCAGGGCCTCCAGCGGCCCACTCCCCGGTCCAGCCGAGCCTCAGGCTGCTGCAGGGCCTCCAGCGGCCCACTCCCCCGTCCAGCTGAGCCCCAGGCTGCTGCAACTCCTCCAGCGGCCCACTCCCCGGTCCAGCCAAGCCCCAGGCTGCTGCAGGGCCTCCAGCGGCCCACTCCCCGGTCCAGCTGAGCCCCAGGCTGCTGCAACTCCTCCAGCGGCCCACTCCCCGGTCCAGCTGAGCCCCAGGCTGCTGCAGGGCCTCCAGCGGCCCACTCCCTGGTCCAGCTGAGCCCCAGACTGCTGCAGGGCCTCCAGCGGCCCACTCCCCGGTCCAGCTGAGCCCCAGGCTGCTGCAACTCCTCCAGCGGCCCACTCCCCGGTCCAGCTGAGCCCCAGGCTGCTGCAGCTCCTCCAGCGGCCCACTCCCCGGTCCAGCTGAGCCCCAGGCTGCTGCAACTCCTCCAGCGGCCCACTCCCCTGTCCAGCCAAGCCTCAGGCCCACTGCACGGCCTCCAGCGGCCCACTCCCCCGTCCAGCTGAGCCTCAGGCCCACTGCAGGGCCTCCAGCGGCCCACTCCCCCGTCCAGCCGAGCCTCAGGCCCACTGCAGGGCCTCCAGCGGCCCACTCCCCGGTCCAGCCGAGCCTCAGGCTGCTGCAGGGCCTCCAGCGGCCCACTCCCCCATCCAGCTGAGCCCCAGGCTGCTGCAACTCCTCCAGCGGCCCACTCCCCGGTCCAGCCAAGCCCCAGGCTGCTGCAGGGCCTCCAGCGGCCCACTCCCCGGTCCAGCTGAGCCCCAGGCTGCTGCAGCTCCTCCAGCGGCCCACTCCCCGGTCCAGCTGAGCCCCAGGCTGCTGCAACTCCTCCAGCGGCCCACTCCCCTGTCCAGCCAAGCCTCAGGCCCACTGCACGGCCTCCAGCGGCCCACTCCCCCGTCCAGCTGAGCCTCAGGCCCACTGCAGGGCCTCCAGCGGCCCACTCCCCCGTCCAGCCGAGCCTCAGGCCCACTGCAGGGCCTCCAGCGGCCCACTCCCCCGTCCAGCTGAGCCCCAGGCTGCTGCAACTCCTCCAGCGGCCCACTCCCCGGTCCAGCTGAGCCCCAGGCTGCTGCAACTCCTCCAGCGGCCCACTCCCCGGTCCAGCTGAGCCCCAGGCTGCTGCAGGGCCTCCAGCGGCCCACTCCCCATCAAGGCCGTGCACTGCCTCCTGCAACTGGTCAGTTCACTGGCCCACGCTCTGACTCCTCCTGCTCTGGGCGGCCAAGCTGGGCTCTCCAGACGGGTTCCCAGTCCGCCCGCCGTCCATTCCAGGACGACACCTAACGAACTGGAGCCCTGATGTGCTGCACATCCATCACCAATCAGCATTTCTCACACAGATACAGAATGAGTGTACGTCTGTGCAAAGATGGAGACAGAGTGCTGGAGTAACTCAGCGGGTCAGGCAGCATCTCTGGAGAACATGGATAGGTGACGTTTCGATTTGGGATACTTCTACAGACCCAAAACGTCAACCATCCTTTTTCTCCCGTTGAGTTACTCCAGCACTTTGTGTCTCTCTTTGGTATAAACTAGCATCTGCTGTTCTTTGTTTCTACAGCATGTTAGTGCAACATGTAGAAACAAAAAGCTGCAGATGCTGGTTAATATAAAAGGACACAAAGTGCTGGAGTAATCAGTGGGTCATGCACCATCCCTGGAGAACATAGATAGGGGACGTTTCAGATGGGGAATCTGCTTCAGATCCAGATAGGTAATGTTTCGGGTCAGGACCATTCTTCACAGTGCAAGCTTGTTAAACGTCATAAACATGCTGGAAGTAGCCAGTATGTTTCACATATCACAGGCACTCGTGTGAAGGAGGTAGGTCCCTTCAGGGCACTCCTGTAGAATAGCAGGAGCACTGATACTGGGGAAGTCAGTGCACTTGGTATGTATTTTGTTATATTTACTTTCTTTGTGAATTTTCCTATTAAATCGTTCAGTGTTATTGAATCTTGAATTCACTTCCAAGGATTTTGGTTTATTATTATCACGTGTGCGGACTAATAGTGAAAGGCTTTGTTTTGTGTGCCTTCCAAACAGGTCAGATGCATTATACATCGATACAAGCAGTTCAAACTCACGTACAATAGGTAGAGTCATCTTTAGTTTAGTTTAGGTTATTTTAGTTTAGTTTAGTTTAGAGACACAGCATGGAAACAGGCCCTTCGGCCCACCGCATCCACGCTGACCATCGATCACCGGTTCACACTAGTTCCATGTTATCTCACTTTCTCATCCACTCCCTGCACTCTAGGGGCAATGTACAGAGGCCAGTTAACCTACAAACCCGCACGTCTTTGAGAAATGGGCGGAAACCGGAGCTCCCGGAAGAAAACCACACAGTCACAGGGAGATCGTGCAAACTCCACTTAGGCAGCAGCTGAGGTCAGGGTCGGACCTGGGTCTCTGATGCTGTGAGGCAGCAGCTCTACCCGCTGCACCACTGGGAAGGATACAAAGTGTAGAATATCACTCTCAGCATTGTAGTCCAATGTCCGCAATGGGGTAGAGGTGAATAACAGAAGGGAACAAGCTTCTGGTGGTGAGTCTGGTGGTGAGCGCTTTCAAGCTTCTGTAGCTTCTGCCCGGATAGGAGCAGTGAGAGAGCAAAATCCAGGTATCAGAGTGAAAGGAGAAAAAGCTTGTCAACAAATTAATAAGGGCAAGAACTTGTTAACGAGGCCAAAGTTAACAAAAGTAAATCTAAACAAGACTTGCACGTGACTGGGTTTGAGGGTGGAGAAGGTGGTCTATACTGCCACCTGCTGTGTGACATTGTCCCTGCAGGCCCAGCTGTAATGGGAAAGGGAGGCAGATCATATTCCAACAACAGGCAGCTTTATGGCAACCGCAATCGAACCACAAATTGTGCTCTAAAATCAGAATTTCAAACAGGTGTGTGTTATGAAGGTATGAACAGGTAGGCCCAGGTAGAGTGGATGTGGAAAGGATGTTTTCACTGGTGGGAGAGTCTAGGACCAGAGGGCACAGCCTCAGAATAAAAAGACACACCTTTACAATGGAGATGAGGAGGAATCTCTTTAGCCAGTGAGTGGCGAATCTGTGGAATTCATTGCCACAGATGACGGTGGATGCGAAATCAATGGATATTTTTAAAGCGGAGATTGATTTATTAAATTTAGTGTAAGAAAATAACTGCAGATGCTGGTACAAATCGAAGGTATTTATTCACAAAATGCTGGAGTAACTCAGCAGGTCAGGCAGCATCTCAGGAGAGAAGGAATGGGCGACGTTTCGGGTCGAGACCCTTCTTCAGACTGATGTCAGGGGGCGGGACAAAGGAAGGATATAGGTGGAGACAGGAAGACAGTGGGAGATCTGGGAAGGGGGAGGGGAAGAGAGGGACAGAGGAACTATCTAAAGTTTGAGAAGTCGATGTTCATACCACTGGGCTGCAAGCTGCCCAGGCGAAATATGAGGTGCTGTTCCTCCAATTTCCGGTGGGCCTCACTATGGCACTGGAGGAGGCCCATGACAGAAAGGTCAGACTGGGAGTGGGAGTTGAAGTGCTCGGCCACCGGGAGATCAGATTGGTTAAGGCGGACTGAGAGCAGGTGTTCAGCGAAGCGATCGCCGAGCCTGCGCTTGGTTTCGCCGATGTAAATAAGTTGACATCTGGAGCAGCGGATGCAATAGATGAGGTTGGAGGAGGTGCAGGTGAACCTCTGTCTCACCTGGAAAGACTGTTTGGGTCTTTGGATGGAGGTGAGGGGGGAGGTAAAGGGACAGGTGTTGCATCTCGTGCGGTTGCAGGGGAAAGTGCCCGGGGATGGAGTGGTTTGGGTAGGAAGGGACGAATGGACCAGGGAGTTACGGAGGGAACGGTCTCTGCGGAACACAGAAAGGGGAGGGGATGGGAAGATGTGGCCAGTGGTGGGGTCCCGTTGTAGGTGACGGAAATGTTGGCGGATGATTTGTTGGATCCGCTGGCTGGTTGGGTGGAAGGTGAGAACGAGGGGGATTCTGTCCTTGTTACGAATGGGGGGAGGGGGAGCAAGAGCGGAGCTGCGGGATGTAGAAGAGACCCTAGTGAGAGCCTCATCTATAATGGAAGAGGGGAAGCCCCGTTTCCTGAAGAATGAGGATATCTCTGATGCCCTAGTGTGAAACTAGGTGGCAGATGCGGTGTTGACGGAGGAATTGGGAGTAGGGGATAGGTAGACTCGATGGGCTGACTGGCCTAATTCTCCTCCGATGCCTTATGATCTTGTGGTCTATTGCACAGCACACATACGGTGCCTGCTTTAAACCTGCTTTTACACTGCTTTAACCCTTTCACCACTACCTGATGCAACTATGGACCTGATCAATCACTCCTTCACCTAACACTGTGCCCTCATCTTTCTTTGAAACGTAAAACCGAGGTCTCATGATTAGGAGCTATTGTGAGGAGGAGCGGGGAAGTGATTTGCAGGATTCCCACCCATTTGTACCCCTCAATCCCAGGCTCAGGGTGGCACGGTGGCACAATGGTAGAGTTGCTGCCTCACAGCACCAGACACCTGGGCTCACAATCACAATCATACTTTATTACCCAAGTGTGTTTTGCAACATACGAGGAATTTCATCTACCAATAAAAAGCAACAGAACACACAAAGTACATTTTAACATGAACATCCACCACAGTGACTCCTCCACATTCTTCACTGTGATGGAAGGTGAAAAAAAGTTAATTCTCTCCCTTCTTTGTCCTCCAGCGGTTGGGGGCCTCGAACCTTCCGTTGACGGGACGATCTTGACTCCCGTGGCCGGCGGTGGGCCTTCCTCGTCGGGGCGATCAAGCTCCTGCATCAGGGGGTGGGGGGGGGGATCTCAGCTCCCCCGAGCCGGGCGATCTACCCCGGGTCGGGGCTGGTCGAACCTCGTGCAGCTTGGAGCTTCCCGACCTCGGTCTCAACCCGAGACTACGAGCTCCTTGATGTTAAAGTCCACAGGCCGCGCACGGTTGGAGTGTCGATCCCAGGCAGGGATCCCAGGCTCTGATGGTAAGTCCACGCCCCGCGGTGGGGCTCAAAGTCAGTCCCGAGCAAGGCCTCCAGCTCCATGATGTTAGGCCGCAGAGCGACTGGAGATACCATCCGGAATACAATCGCATCTCCGGCAAGAGATTGAAAAAATGTTTCCCCCGACCCACTCCCCCACCCCCCACATAAAACAAACCAGAGAACATTAACACAAACTTTTAAAACCAACCAAAAATAACAAAAAAAGGACAAAAAGAACAGACAGATTGTAAGGGGAGGCAGCCATCGCGGCTCCACCCGTTTGATCCTGACTACAGGTGCTGTCTGTATGGAGTTTGTACGTTCTCCCTGTGACCGTGTGGGTTTTCTCCAGGTGCTCCCGCTTCCTCCCACACTCCGAAGATGTGCAGGTTTGTAGATGAATTGTCTGCTGTAAATTGTCCCTAGAGTGTAGGTAGAGCTGGTGTACGGGGCTAGCGATCGCTAGTGTGTAGGTAGAGCTGGTGTACGGGGCTAGCGATCGCTAGTGTGTAGGTAGAGCTGGTGTACGGGGCTAGCGATCGCTAGTGTGTAGGTAGAGCTGGTGTACGGGGCTAGCGATCGCTAGTGTGTAGGTAGAGCTGGTGTACGGGGCTAGCGATCGCTAGTGTGTAGGTAGAGCTGGTGTACGGGGCTAGCGATCGCTAGTGTGTAGGTAGAGCTGGTGTACGGGGCTAGCGATCGCTAGTGTGTAGGTAGAGCTGGTGTACGGGGCTAGCGATCGCTAGTGTGTAGGTAGAGCTGGTGTACGGGGCTAGCGATCGCTAGTGTGTAGGTAGAGCTGGTGTACGGGGCTAGCGATCGCTAGTGTGTAGGTAGAGCTGGTGTACGGGGCTAGCGATCGCTAGTGTGTAGGTAGAGCTGGTGTACGGGGCTAGCGATCGCTAGTGTGTAGGTAGAGCTGGTGTACGGGGCTAGCGATCGCTAGTGTGTAGGTAGAGCTGGTGTACGGGGCTAGCGATCGCTAGTGTGTAGGTAGAGCTGGTGTACGGGGCTAGCGATCGCTAGTGTGTAGGTAGAGCTGGTGTACGGGGCTAGCGATCGCTAGTGTGTAGGTAGAGCTGGTGTACGGGGCTAGCGATCGCTAGTGTGTAGGTAGAGCTGGTGTACGGGGCTAGCGATCGCTAGTGTGTAGGTAGAGCTGGTGTACGGGGCTAGCGATCGCTAGTGTGTAGGTAGAGCTGGTGTACGGGGCTAGCGATCGCTAGTGTGTAGGTAGAGCTGGTGTACGGGGCTAGCGATCGCTAGTGTGTAGGTAGAGCTGGTGTACGGGGCTAGCGATCGCTAGTGTGTAGGTAGAGCTGGTGTACGGGGCTAGCGATCGCTAGTGTGTAGGTAGAGCTGGTGTACGGGGCTAGCGATCGCTAGTGTGTAGGTAGAGCTGGTGTACGGGGCTAGCGATCGCTAGTGTGTAGGTAGAGCTGGTGTACGGGGCTAGCGATCGCTAGCCGGCCTGGATTCGGAGGGTCCGTAGATTTCCGAGCTTTATCTCTAAAGTCTAAAATCAATCAGCATTGCGGAAACTGATTATCCAGTGCTTAGAGTTACAAGAATACTTCTTTTTTTATTATTATTAATAGAAGAATACTTCACTGGCAGCAAAGATTCAATTTATTGTCACATGTAGCAATTAAGGTACAGTGAAATTTGAGTTACCAAACAGCCATACTAAATAAAAAGCACAAGACACACAGCCACATAAAATAAAATTTATCATGAACATCCACCACAGCGGATTCCACATTCCTCACTGTGATAGAAGGAAATAAAGTTCAATCATCATCCTCTTTGTTCACGTTTTGAATTCATTGCCACAGACTGCGAATGGTGTATAAGCAGCTGATGGTATAAAAAGCACTCTGTTCATGGCATGTTGTTTTCTGTCTTTGATGCCCTTGGTGTGGTCCAATCCCTAGTCTGGCCTCCATCTTCCACCCTTGTTCAATGACACAGACAAACGGAAATGTCAGACAACATTATCACCACTGTTCCAACCAGCTCTGGCCTCTTGTGCAACCCCATCTCCCTTCATCCTGGACATGCCTTTAAAATACCAACAGTTCCACACTTCATCCACACTTCATGCTGTCCCAAGAAAGCAGGCAAAATTAGCAAGGACCCCTCACAACCCCGCCATTCTCTCTTCTCCCCACTCTCGTTAGATAGGAGATACGATAGCTTGAAACCACACGCCATCGGATTCAAGAACAGCTTCCTCCCAACTGTTATCAGGTACTTGAACGGACATCTCATTTGCTGAGGATGTATTTGCGATCTTCCAATCTACCTTGTTGCATCCCCTGCACTTTTCTTTATCTGCGCTTTCTCTGTAGCTGTAACACTGTATTCTGCACTCAGAGGGAGATTGGTCTGCCGACAGTCACAACACACAGCAAGGTAGACGAAAACTAGAAATTAAAAGTGAAAACAAAAAGAAAAAGACAAGCCACTGTTGTCTGGCTGCCGTCTGCACAGCACCTTCACCGGAACAAACAAACAAACAAACAAATGAACACAGACTTATCCCCTGGGCAGACGATTCTAAACTAGAGTGCCCCCCCTCACCCACACCAGCTCCCCCTTTGTTCTCCCACCGTCCCTCAAGGCGGTCCCCCCCACGCCAGGTCCTCTATTCTTACCCTCCCCCCTCATGCTCACCGACCGCTGGTCGCAGGTCGATCATGAGGCCCCAGTGCTGCCGAGACTCCCGTTGCTGCTGAGGCCCCACCTCCGTCGAGGCCCCACCTCCGTCGAGGCTCCCGTTGCCGTCGAGGCCCCACCTCCGTCGAGGCCCCAACTCCGTCGAGGCCCCACCTCCGTTGAGGCTCCCGTTGCCGTCGAGGCCCCACCTCCGTCGAGGCCCCACCTCCGTCGAGGCCCCACCTCCGTCGAGGCCCCACCTCCGTCGAGGCCCCACCTCCGCCGAGGCCCCACCTCCGTCGAGGCCCCACCTCCGTCGAGGCTCCTGTTGCCGCTGAGGCCCCACCTCCGTCGAGGCCCCACCTCCGTCGAGGCCCCACCTCCGTCTAGGCCCCACCTCCGTCGAGGCCCCACCTCCGTCGAGGCCCCACCTCCGTCGAGGCCCCACCTCCGTCGAGGCCCCACCTCCGTCGAGGCTCCTGTTGCCGCTGAGGCACTCGCTCCCGCTCCTTCACCGCCGCCGGCCGAGGCTCATCGTCGCCGCTCCCGCTCTTTCGACCTAGGCAGCCCTCGCCACCCAGCTTCACCGCAGTCCCCTGGGAGGCCTGTGGGGCGAGTTATTCCGGTCTTCGGTCATTGGCGGCGCGGTTGTTCGACAGGGTGGATCAGGCTGGCACGGCTCCCCGGGACACTCAATGTGGTGAGGATGGGAATATAGTGGGGATGGGAATGAGGTGGTGAATCTGAGGAATGGGTGGTAAATCTGTGGAATTCTTTGCCACAGAAGGCTGTGGAGGCCAAGTCAGTGAATATTTTTAAGGCAGAGATAGATTCTTGATTAGTACGGGTGTCAAGGGTTACGGGGAGGAAGTAGGAGAATGGGGTTAGGAGGGAGAGTTACATCAGCCATGATTGAATGGCGGAGTAGACTTGATGGGCCGAATGGCCTAATTCTGCTCCTATCACTTATGGTGAGAATGGGAATTGGGTGGACAAGTGAATTTGTCAGAAAATGATTTCCTTCTGTGGGATTTTCTGCAACTTGTGAACTATTCAACCACTGGTGACCAATCTCAATTTTTAATTTATACAAATACCCTGACAATGGGCAGTTTTGTGAAATATTCAACTTCTTACAATTAGGCTTAGCCTTAGAAATAGCTGTGTGTTTCGTGTACGATTGTAATGTCTTTGAATATTTAACTTTTTGCCTTTTATATTATTAACTTGGTTGTAAGTTATACTTTGACACTTTTCATCAACTTAGAATCATAGAGTCACAACACGGAAACAGGCCCTTCTGCCCAATTGCCCACACCGATCAAGATGCCCCATCTACACTAGTACCACCTGTCTGTGTTTGGCCTATATCCCTCTAAACCTGTCCTATCCATGTACTGGTCCAAATGCCTTTTAAATGTTGCTATAGAGAACTTACTTAGATAAATTAGACTACCACCAAGTAAATCATACTGCATTCATAAGTACATAGGTTGTGGGAGTGGAATAAGGCCATTCAGCCGATCAAGGCCGCTCTGCCATTCAATCATGGCTGATCTATCTTTCCCTCTCAATCCCATTCTCCTGCCTTCTCCCCATAACCCCTGACAATCTACCAATCTCTGCCATAAACATATCCATTGACGGCCTCCACAACCTTTTGTGGCAATGAATTCCACAGATTCCCCTTTGGCGAAATAAATGCCTCATCTCCTTGCTAAATGTACGTCCTTTTATTCTGAGGCTGTTGGGTTTTAGATTCCCCTACACTGAGGATAAAGACAGTCAGCATTCCTATTATCTCTGCCCCTCTTGGTATTATACACCTCTCGTAGGTAGCTTGCTATTTTGTTACATCCTAACATGTAGTCAAATGGAAAGCACAGTATGTCAGTGGGGCAGCACGGTGGCGCAGCGGTAGAGCTACTGCGTTACAGCGCTAGAGACCCGGGTTCAATCCCAACTGCGGGTGCTGTCTGTACGGAGTTTGTACGTTCTCCCCGTGACTGCGTGGGTTTTCTCCGAGATCTTCATTTTCCAAAGACATACAGGTTTGTAGGTTAATTGGCTTTGTATAAATATATAAATACAAAATTGTCCCTAGTGTGTGTAGGATAGTGTTAATGTGCTGGTTGGGCCGAAGGGCCTGTTTCCGTGCTGTATCTCTAAATTAAGCTAAACGCAAAGTAGAGAGAAGAAAACATTGTGACAGACTGCATATAGTCAGATCCATGTGACCTGATAGCTACCACACTCTAGAATATTCCACAACAGAGTGTGACAAAACGTGCAGTTAAACAGAACAATAGGAAGATGAGACTGAGCGTGCTTTGCTTTTTCCGTGCTTGTCAGATGTATACAGGAATTGAGAGAAACACTATAAAGATCATTCTTAAATCAAAGCAATGCTTGGAAATTCTCAAGGGAGAATATGTGATATAAAAGGTTATGAGCCTTCTCGTTAGAACTGTATAAAGTGAAGAATGTTCAGAATATTAATTCTAATACTACAATGCAGAAAATCTTACACTGGAGTGCCTCTGATTTTACAAGTAGACATGTCAAACACTGTAAAATTAACCCTGCATCAAAGGGTGACAATTTATTTAAAATGCATGGAATATTAATGCAGAAAAGTCACTTGATGAAAGTGTTTCTTCTGTAACTGTCAACAGGCAACAGTTGTACATGTTAGAACCATCCAGTGCTTGTCAGGTGGTGTTACTGCAGTAGTGCATACAGCCACCATGTGGCACTTCATAACATTCCAGCTTGGTTTAATTCAGTTTTAGTTTAGCGATACAGTGCAGAAACAGGCCCTTCGGCCCACCGTGCCCACGCTGACCAGTGATCCCCGCACATTAACACTATCCGACACACACTAGGGACAATTTGCATTTACACCAAGCCAATTAACCTACAAACCTGTACTTCTTTGGAGTGTGAGAGAAAACCAGAGCAAACCCATGTGGTAATGTATAAACTGCACAGACAGCACCCGTAGTCAGGATGGAACCAGGGTCTCTGGCGCTGTGAGGCAGCAACTCTACCGCTGTGCCACCGTGCCAGTGTAAAGTTTTCTTTTGAATGTTCAAGTAACCCTGTTCAAAAAATTGTTTGGAACTGTCTCTCCATGATAATGCAGAAGGGGCTTCAGTCAGATGTGAAAGAAAGCTGCAATGGGCAGTGCGAAAACAGGTAACACAATGAACCCAAACGGCTGACTTGGCAACTTATTCATAAGTGCCTATCCCTGTAGCATTTACTAGTCTGAATGCATTTAAAATATAATTGGAACAGCTGGAATGTAACTTGGCTGATTTGAGATGCACAATGTAACAGTGAAGATGTGAATAGATTATTGATATTCAATTTTGAACATAAATTTTAAGTTAGGCTTTCAAATGTTTAGGTGCTGCATTAACTTGAGTGAGAAACATTACCTTGGCACAAGAGTAATACCAGAACACGTCTGTTCAGGCCCCTAGGCCAACCTGATCTCCCGGTTGCTAAACACTTTGACTTCCCCTCCCATTCCCACACTGACCTTTCTGTCCTGGGCCTCCTCCATTGTCAGAGTGAGGCCCAGCACAAATTGGAGGAACAGCACCTCATATTTCTTTTGGGTACCTTACACCCCAGCGGTATGAACATTGACCTCTCTAACTTCAAGTAACCCTTGCTTTCCCTCTCTCTCCATCCCTACCCCGTCCTAGTTCCCCGACCAGTCTCCCTGTCTTCCTGATTACATTTTATCTTTGTATTTTTCATTGTCACCTTCCCCAAGCTAACAATGACCTATTCTACATTTTCTTTGAGCTTCGTCCCTTTTGATTTGTCGTTTTCACACCTTTCCCTTCCATATCTCTATGTCTCCCTCTCCCAATGTCACCCATTCCTTCTCTTCAGAGATGCTGCCTGTCCCGCTGAGGTACTCCAGCATTTTGTGTCGATCTACAAGATTATAAAAATTAGTTACACCGATGCAATTATTAATAATCATTGCCTTAATGCTCGATTTCTCGCTTGACTTTTGTCTTTGTGTGATTTTTATTTCTGAATTATGCATGAAGGTAAATGTCAAACCAAATTTACTTTTAATTAGTTCTCTCCACTATTGGAGAGTGTGTATTATTGAGCGTGTTTCTGATCTAAGTAACAGCAGCCGGAGGCTGTTCCAAAGACATCTTTGTCAAGGAACTAAAGAATGGTAACAATTGACACAGAGCACAGGACCTCTGATTCACCTGATCTGTCCCATAAAATGTGCACCTCACTGCCAGAGGAATGCTTGCAAGCTGCTAATGTCTTGTTCGAAGAAAGAATGTAAAGAAATGTCAGAAAAGCTTTTTCCTATCCCGAGAAGCTCATGATCCTAAAAATCGGAAATTCTGTCAATGTCTTGGAAAATT
This sequence comes from Rhinoraja longicauda, assembly GCF_053455715.1. Lineage (NCBI taxonomy): Eukaryota > Metazoa > Chordata > Chondrichthyes > Rajiformes > Arhynchobatidae > Rhinoraja > Rhinoraja longicauda. The sequence continues at coordinate 489,539 of NC_135962.1, read as the reverse complement.
CAGTCGTGGAAAAAGATTATTATGCTGCCATGCACAGAATTGACAATCCATTTTCACTTAGGTTGCAATTGTTATCAATAACTTCTGTACCAGCTGGATATCGCTTTCTTTCAGATGATTTGTGTTTCAGACGTTATTTCCATTAGTTGGTGAAGCCACATTTGGAGTATTGTGTTCAGTTTTAGTCATCCTGCTGTAGGGAGGATGTTGTCAAGCTGCAAGGGGGCGGAGAAGAGTTGCGAGGATGTTGCCAGGACTCAAGTGCCTGAGCTGCAGGGAGAGGTAGGGCAGGCTAGGACTTTATTCCTTGGAGCATGGGAGGTTGAGGGGTGATCTTATCGAGGTGTATACAATCATGAGGGGAAAAGACAGGGTGAATGCACAGAGTCTTTTACCCAGGGTAGGGGAATCAAGAACCTTGGGTTTAAGGTGAGAGGGGAAAGATTTGATCAGAACCTGAGGGGCAACTCACATCGTTAGGCAGCATCTCTGGAAAACAAGGATAGGTGGCGTTTTGGGTCGGGACCGTCTTTGAGTGATTGTAGAGGGGGTGAAAATGTGAACCCGCCTGGGATCACCTATTTCCTGCCAGGATTTGTCTTGTCCTCCTCTTATAGAAACATAGAAAATAGGTGCAGGAGGAGGTCATTTGTCCCTTCGAGCCATTCATTGTGATCATGGCTGATCACCCACAATCAGTAACCCATGCCTGCCTTCTCCCCATACCCCTTGATTCCGCTAGCCTCTAGAGCTCTATCTAACTCTCTTTTAAATTCATCCAGTGAATTGGCCTCCACTTCCTTCTATGGCAGAGAATTCCACAAATTCTCAACTGTCTGGGTGAAAAAGTTTTTTCTCACCTCAGTTTTAAATGGCCTCCCCTTTATTCGTAGACTGTAGCCCCTGGTTCTGGATTCCCCCAACATTGGGAACATTTTTCCTGCATCTAGCTTGTCCAGTCAATAGACAATAGACAATAGGTGCAGGAGTAGGCCATTCAGCCCTTTGAGCCAGCACCGCCATTCAATGCGATCATGGCTGATCACTCTCAATCAGTACCCCGTTCCTGCCTTCTCCCCATACCCCCTCACTCCGCTATCCTTAAGAGCTCTATCCAGCTCTCTCTTGAAAGCATCCAACGAACTGGCCTCCACTGCCTTCTGAGGCAGAGAATTCCACACCTTCACCACTCTCTGACTGAAAAAGTTTTTCCTCATCTCCGTTCTAAATGGCCTACCCCTTATTCTTAAACTGTGGCCCCTTGTTCTGGACTCCCCCAACATTGAGAACATGTTTCCTGCCTCTAATGTGTCCAATCCCCTAATTATCTTATATGTTTCAATAAGATCCCCCCTCATCCTTCTAAATTCCAGTGTACACAAGCCTAATCGCTCCAGCCTTTCAACATACGACAGTCCCGCCATTCATAATTTTATACATCTTCAATTCTGTATCTCTTCTCCAGCTTTCTTTCCTCCTCCCCCCTCCCCCCCCCCCCCCCCCACCCCCAACAATCAGTCTGAAGAAGAGTCTCGACCCAAAACATCACCTATCCATGTTCTCCAGAACTAAACTAAACTAAACTGAACTGAGCTGAACTGAATTGTAGCTGAACACCATTGGTCCCCATAGATGGCACCATGTTCCAAGTCACTGTTTCTGGTGTCAGTGCTCCTGAAACAAGGACCTGCAGGCTGCAGCATGAATCCAGGCCAGTGCCTGAGTGTGTAGGAAGGAACTGCAGATGCTGGTTTAAACCGAAGATGATGGGGTGGAAGATAAGGACAAGGGGGACTCTGTCCCTGTTGAGACTAGGGGGAGAGGGGGGGAAAGGGCGGAGCTGCGGGGTACCGAGGAGACACGAGTGAGGGCCTCGCCTATGACGGGAGAGGGGAACCCCCGTTCCCTAAAGAATGAGGACATCTCGGATGTTCTAGTATGGAACACCTCATCTTGGGCACAGATGCAGCGTAGACGGAGGAATTGGGAGTAGGGGATAGAGTATTTACAGGATGCAGGGTGGGAGGAAGTGTAGTCTAGATAGCTGGGGGAGTCAGTGGGTTTGTAATAGACATCAGTCAATAGTCTATCTCATGTGATGGAGACGGTGAGATCAGGCAAGGGGAGGGAGGTGTCAGAGATGGTCCATGTGAATTCAAGTGCAGGATGGAAATTGGTGGTGAAATTGATGAAGTCAGTGAGTTCTGCATGGGTGCAGGAGGCAGCACCAATGCAGTCGTCAATGCAGTTGAGATAGAGTTCGGGGATGGGGCCAGTGTAGGCCTGGAACAGGGATTGTTCAACTTACCCTACAAAGAGGCAGGCATATCTGGGGCCCAAGCGGGTGCCCATGGCTATGCTTTGGATTTGGAGGAAGTGGGAGGAGTTGAAGTTGTTCATTTTGAAGAAATGGGAGGAGCTTACCTGCTGGACCTACTTGATCTTCCAGTTGCCAAACACTTTAATTCCCCTTCCTGTTCCCGCACTAACCTTTCTGTCCCAGGCCTCCGCCATTGTCAGAGTGGGACCAAACGCAAATTGGAGGATTACATTTCTATGCTGTATTTGGCCTGTAGATAGAATATAAGCGTACAAAGGAACTGCAGATGCTGGTTTATACTGAAGATAGACACAAAGTGCTGGAGTAATTCAGCGAGTCAGGAGGCATCTCTGGAGAAAATGGATGGGTGACATTTCCGGTCAGGACCCTTTTTCAGACCTGAAAAAGGATCCCGATCCAAAACTTCACTAATCATGTTTTCTCCAGAGATGCTGCCTGACCCGCTGAGTTACTCCAGCACTCTGTGAAACGTCACCTATCCATGTTCTCCAGAGATGCTGCCTGACCCGCTGAGTTACTCCAGCACTCTGTGAAACGTCACCTATCCATGTTCTCCAGAGATGCTGCCTGACCCTCTGAGTTACTCCAGCACTCTGTGAAACGTCACCTATCCATGTTCATCTGCGCTCAGTCCGCCTGGACCTATCTGATCTCCCGGTTGCCAAATACTTTAATTCGCCCTCCCATTCCCACGCTGATCTTTCTGTCCTGGGCCTCCTCCTTTGACAGAGTGAGGCTAAATGCAAATTGCAGGAACAGCATCTCATATTTCACTTGGGCAGCTAGAGCCCAGTGGTATGAACATTGATTTCTCTAACTTCAAGTAACCCCTGCATCCCATCTCTCTCCATCCCTCCCCCACCCAAGTCGTACCAGCTTCAAAGTCGTCTTGTTGAGTCTCATTGTCTGTACTTGTTCTCAACTAACAAACAGCTTACAATGGCCTGTTTCCTTTATCATTGTTACTTTTTTGCGTATCTTTCATTCATTTCTGTACATCACCGTCTGAAGTATATCTCTCGATTCCCTTTCCCTTGACTCTCAGTCTGAAGAAGGGTCTTGACCCGAAAAGTCACCTGTTCCTTTTCTCCAGAGATGCTGCCTGACCCGCTGAGTTACTCCAGTCTTTTGAGCAAATACTTGTCATTCGTTCAACTGGAAGCGTCATCTGGAAGTGGAAGAGTTGATCAAAAATCAAGCACAATGCAGATGCTGGAAACCTGAAAGAAAAATAGAAAAACATCCGTGAAACGAGAAGTAGAGATAACTTTCCAGGTTGATGCTAGCTGATCAGCTGATGGGTTCCAGCAGGTTCTGTTCTTATTACTAGGATTGATTGTCTGAAATGAAGGTTGATCATTAAATTCTGAAAGACTTTATGATAAAAATTGAGATCTAAGAATGAGTGTTTTGATATGAGTTTGTATTAGAATACTTTGAAAGGACAAGAATAAATAGTTCCTGAATAATGATCGTTTTGAAGAGTTTTCAACAAACATATTTGTTAATTAAATGTCCATCAGGAAGACCTTTTGTATCTATGGTAGAATTCTACTGAGTCTTCACTGCGATGTAAAGTCCATGTACTGCAATTGTGCTATTTTAAGATTCAAAGGCACAGCTGACAGGTTATAATTGTTGGTGTTTTATGATCTTAAATATGTGCAGTTGGAAAGCTGCAAAGACTGATTAGTTTTCAATAGATTCACATTTAAACAGGGCATTTCATCAAAGCAGAACGCGCATCAGCCCATTTACAAAAATACTGAGGATGCAAATGAAACAAACATAATGCTAATATTTGGAAGTGCCCAAATATATTTGACTGAAGGATATTTTTGGATTCTAGTTAAATTGAGAGACACAACACGGAAACAGGCCCTTCGTCCCACCAAGTTAGATTTAGCTCTTAGGGCTAAAGGAATGAAGGGATATGGAGAAAAAGCAGGAACGGGGTACTGATTTTGGATGATCAGCCATGATCATATTGAATGGCCGAAGGGCCGAACAGCCTATTCCTTCACCTATGTTTCTATGTTTTTATGTTTCTATGAGTCCGCCCTGACCATTGACTTACAGTGAGGTCATCACTTCAAGAGTGCAGGAGGTGTGATGGGTAGAGACGGAAAGGAAGGGGATGAAACTAGTGCAGGAGACCTGGGTGGAAGTGCCTCTTGAAAACAGGTACACCCTCTTGGGAGCTGTCAGGGCAGATGACGCTTCCAGTCCGAGCGGCGGACAGGTGTGTAACTCAAATTCTGGTACTGAGGCGAGACAAGCGTCGGGCAGAGCCATAGTGGTGGGTGACTCCATTGGCCAAGGTGCGGACAGGAGATTCTGTGGTGGCAGCCGAGACTCGAGGATGGTCTGTTGCCTCCCTGGTGCCAGGGTCCAAGATGTCATAGAACGACTTCGCAACATCCTCGAGAGGGAAGATGAGCAGCCGGAAGTAGTTGTGCACATGGGCACAAACGATGTCGGGATGAAGAGGAAGGAAGCTCTGCATCGTGCATTTATAGAACCAGGCAGGAGGCTGAAGAGCAGGACCTCTAGGGTGGTTATCTCTGGATTGCTTCCTCTACCTTGTGCTGGTGAGGGCAGGAACAGAGAGATAGGGGATATGAATGTGTGGCTGAGGAGCTGGTGCAGGGAGCAGGGATTTAAATTTATAGACTGAGATGAGGAAAATCTTCTTCATCCAGAGAGTTGTGAATCTGTGGAATTCTCTTCCACAGAAGGCAGTGGAGGCCAATTCACTGGATGTTTTCAAGAGAGAGTTAGATTTACCTCTTAGGGCTAAAGGGATCAAGGGATATGGGGATAAAGCAGGAACGGGGTACTGATTTTAGATGATCAGCCATGATCATATTGAATGGCGGTGCTGGCTCGAAGGGCTGAATGGCCTACTCCTGTACCTATTTTTCTATGTTTCTATGTTTTTCCTATGTTTCTATGTTCCAGGTGTGGACTCTTATATATCGGCGAGACCAAGCACAGGCTCGTCGATCATTTCGCTGAGCTCTTCCACTCAGTCCGCCTAAACCTACCTGTTGACCTTTCTGGCTTGGGCCTCCTCCATTGTCAGAGTGACGCCCAGCGTAAATTGGAGGAACAGCACCTCATATTTTGCTTGGGCAGCTTACACCCCCAGCGGTGTGAATATTGACTTCTCTCTCTTCATGTAACCCTTGCTTTCCCTCTCTCTCCACCTCCCCCATCCTAGTTCCCCAACCAGTCTGACTGTCCTCCTGATTAAATGTTACATTGTATGCCTCGTTTTCACCTTTCCCTAACTAACAATGATCAATTTGACATTTTCCTCAAGCTTTGTCCCCTTTGTTCTTTCGTTTTCACACCTTGCCCTTCCATATCTCTGCTTTCCCTCTCCCCTGACTCTCAGTCTGAAGACTCTCTTGAACCGAAACATCACCCATTCTTTCTCTCCAGAGATGCTGCCTGTCCCGCTGAGTTACTCCAGCATTTTGTGTCTATCTTCATCCCATTGTCTATAATAATAATAATAATAATAATGATTCGATAAAAATAAAGTTTCACTGGACAGCCAGATCTATTTTTCTGAGTGCTGGCATATGATAATGTCAGTAAAATGTAAAAACGAGCAGCCTTTATTTTAAAACTTGAGTAATTGTTTGTAAATATGTGAGCTGGGATGACAAATGTTCTGCTTTGATGAACCTGTTTTCTACATGGCGGTGTTTAAATCAGGAATTATTGGCCACAATTACTTCCTGCCCTTTCCCAGACAGGAAGTAGCTGGGCCCGATGCTTAGAGGTTCTGTTGCCTCATGATACCACAAGGCTGTGGGATGGGCGGGGTGTGGTGAGCAGTGAGACAGACGGTGGTTTTGACTAGTGGTTACATGCAGGAAACTAGCAATAATCTACCGCTTCTTCAGCCAGGGAGGAAACCCAACCCTTTGAAATAGAATCATTGAGCAGGCTGTCTTGAGACTTTAGACTTTAGATATAAAGAGTGGAAGCAGGCCCATGGGCCCACTGAATCCGTGCTGACCAGCAATCACCCCTGTACACTTGCACTATTCTCCACCCTTTGGGTGACACGCGGCCTAGCAGTAGAGTTGCTGCCTTACAGACCCTGAGACCCGAGTTCGATCCAGACTACGGGTGCTGTATGCACGGAGTTTGTACGTTCTCCACGTGACTGCGTGGGTTTTCTCCGGTTGCTCCGGTTTCCTCCCACATTTCAAAGACGTACAGATTTGTAAATTAATTGACTTAGTATAAATGTAAAATTGTCCCTAGTGTGTGCAGAGTAATGTTAATGTGCGGGGATTGCTGGTCGGTACAGACCCGGTGGGCCGAAAGGCCTATTTCCGCGCTATATCTCTAAGCTAAACTAAGCTAAGCTGGGGGCAATGTACAATTTTACCGATGCCAATTTACCTACAAACCTGCATGTGTTTGGATCTGGGAGGGAACAGGAGCAGCTGGCAAAAAGCCACGGGGCAGGTCATGGGGAGAACGTACAAACTCTGTACAGACGGCACCCGTAGTCAGGATGGAACCCGGGCCTCTGGTGCTGTGACACAGCAACTCTATCGCTGCACCACTGTAGTGGTCCAATCTGCTGCTGGCACTTCAAAGCATCGCGAAAAGGAAAATCTGATAATGATTTCCCAAACATATCCTGAATCTAGCCTGTACGCCTTGGCAGGATGTTGAAAAGAAGTCACCAGAAATCCACCTTCACACATCTCAGTGTTCCTGGTAGGAGGGGAGAGAGCACCAGGGTCAGGCCGACCATGCCCTCCAGGTCAGCTGTGGGTGGCACCTTAGGGTAACAAAGGTGGACGGGTGAAGGGAGGGACGTGACATCCAAGGATGGAGATGGCTGGAGGCCCCAACAGCCTGGAGCTTGCCTGGAACTCAGAAGAACTGGAGTGTGGACTTTGGAAAGGGCGCCAAAACATGACGCTTCTTACATGCCGGCTCACTAGACCACTTTTGTACACTTGCTAAACGGAGATTGGGGGAATGGCAATACTTTACGGGACTGGGGGATCGTTTTGGAGGCATATGGACCAGGTGGGACTAGTGTAGCTGGGACATGTTGGCCGGTGTGGGCAAGTTGGGCTCCAGCATCTTTGTCTGAAGAAGGGCCCCAACCTGAAATGTCATTCATCCATGTTCTCCAGGGATGCTGCCTGAACCGCTGAGTTACTCCAGCTCTTAGTGGCTAGTTTGTAAACCAGCATCTGCAGTTCTTTGATTCTGACATTTTGTTCCCTTAAATAGTTTATGGTCCAGTGGCAATGTATCGATGGCCCACACCAGTGAAGAACAGGGATGTAGCTGATGCAAAAGCAATGTCAAAACTCAAGTGTCTAATTCTACTGGAGATTGGGGCGAGGGTCAGGAGGCTGTTTTGGTTTTGCACCACGTTATGTTTTTTATTTATTTAACTTTTTAATTTGTTTGTTTATTACATTATATTATATTATATTATATTATATTATATTATATTATATTATATTATATTATATTATATTATATTATATTATATTATATTATATTATAGAAACATAGAAACATAGAAAATAGCAGTGTGTTGATGCAAGTACACATTTCATAGTTTCAGTTCGGGACATATGACAATAAAACATTATTTTTTTTAGTTTAGAGAAGCAGCGTGGAAACAGGCCCTTCAGCCCACCGAGTCCGCACCGAACAGCTATTCCCGCACACTGACACAAGCTTACACACACTAGGGACAATTTGCACTTATACCAAGTATACAAACCCAAGCCAATTAACCTACAAACCTTTATGTCTTTAGAGTGTGGGAGGAAACCGAAGATCTCGGAGAAAACCCACGCAGGTCACGGGGAGAACGTACAAACTCTATACAGACAGCACCCGTAGTCGGGATGGAACCCGGGTCTCCGGCGCTGCATTCGCTGTAAGGCAGCAACTCTGCCATGCTGCCCATTCTTGAACACTCTCTTCACTCTCTTAATTACTGAAAGAGGTTGGGTTACCGAGATTTCCTAGATGTTCACACAGTTTAATGTTTAGTTTAGTTTGGAGTTGTTTCAAAGGGTTCGAAAATCACTATATTTTATCAAGATTAGTACATAGATTCTTAGTAATTGAATATCAACATTAAAGTACTTTAGGTTTATTCAATAACAATTCAAATCACACAGAAAAATGATGTGGGCAACAAATAAAAATGTTATTCACTCCCATCAATGAGAAGGATAGACACAAAGTTCTGGAGTAACTCAGCGGGTCAGGCAGCATCTCTGGAGAGAAGGAATTGGTGACGTTTCACAGAGTGCTGGAGTAACTCAGCGGGTCAGGCAGCATCTCTGGAGAGAAGGAATGGGTGACGTTTCACAGAGTGCTGGAGTAACTCAGCGGGTCAGGCAGCATCTGTGGAGAACATGGATAGGTGACGTTTCACAGAGTGCTGGAGTAACTCAGCATCTCTGGAGAGAAGGAATGGGTGACGTTTCGGGTCGAGACCCTTCTTCAGACACTTCTTCAGAAAAGGATGTTGTCATTTTAAGCCAGGCAGCATATTGCCTTATTACCATTTTGTACATCATTTTGAGCAACAATTTATCTTCTTGAAGTGTTAGATTGGGATGATTTTGAGTTTTGGGTGAATAATTGGCAGCACATGTAGCGGCCTACATACTGTCACCTGCTGGAGGCCTCATGGGGTTTTATCTACATTCACTCTGCACTTGTGAAGCCCATTAGCTCTGTTCCCTGGCAGAGCTGAGACTCAGTGTGCAGCATCTCTTAACGTGACAGTCAGTGTACACATTTGCTGTTATTTGGAGAAACAAACTGCAATGTATCTCAAAAAAGGACACAAAATGCTGGAGTAACTCAGCGGGTCAGGCAGCATGTCCGGAGAACATGGATAGGTGACGTTTCACAGAGTGCTGGAGTAACTCAGCGGGTCAGGCTGCATCTCTGGAGAACATGGATAGGTGACGTTTCACAGAGTGCTGGAGTAACTCAGCGGGTCAGGCAGCATCTCTGGAGAACATGGATAGGTGACGTTTCACAGAGTGCTGGAGTAACTCAGCGGGTCAGGCAGCATCTCTGGAGAACATGGATAGGTGACATTTCACAGAGTGCTGGAGTAACTCAGCGGGTCAGGCAGCATCTCTGCAAAAAAGGGATCGGTGACGTTTTGGGTCGGGACCCTTCTTCAGAAAGCAGCAGGAATCACAGATGGGGAGCTGCTTCATCAAATCAGGCATTGTTGACTTTAGACTTTAAAGATACAGTGCAAAAACAGGCCCTTCGGCCCACTGGGTCGGTGCTGACCAGCGATCAACCCTTACACTAACACTATCCTACACACTAGAGACAATTAACAATTCTCAGAGGGGAATTCACCTGAATGTCTTTGGAGTGTGTGAGGAAACCTGGAGGAAAACCATGCAGTCACAGGGAGAACATACAAATTTTGCTCTAGACACTTTATATTGGCACGGTGGTACAACGGTAGAGTTTACAGCGCCAGAGACCTGGGTTCCATCCTGACTACGGGTGCTGTCTGTACGGAGTTTGTACGTTCTCCCCGTGACCTGCGTGGGTTTTCTCCGAGATCTTCGGTTTCCTCCCACACACCAAAGACATACAGATTTGTAGGTTAATTGGCTTCAGTAAAAATTGTAAATTGTACCTAGTGTGTGTAGGATAGTGTTAGTGTATGGGGATCGCTGGTCGGCGCAGACTAGGTGGGCCGAAGGGCCTGTTTCCGTGCTGTATCTCTAAACTAAACTAAACTTTGCCAATGGACGAGAGTCTGAAGCTTCCTGTTCAAAGGTACCAGACAGCAGCGTGTTGGAGGAATACGCACCCATGGGACAATCCGATCACCTCTCACTGTTTCTACTGCCCGCATACAAACCCCTCATCCGCAAGACCAAACCCACAATAAAGACAGTCAAAATATGGCCCGAGGATGCCACCCTACAACTCCAGGACTGCTTTGAACGCACCGACTGGGACCTGTTTGCACAACAGGCCACCTACGGTTCAGAGGTAGACTTGGAGGAATACACATCCACTGTGCTCTCCTACATCAACTGCTGTGTGGAGAATGTCACGGAGGACAAGGAGATAAAGATGTTCCCAAACCGGAAACCCTGGATGAACAAGGAGGTACAGAACCTGCTGAGGGCACGCAACAATGCCTTTAAATCTGGTGACACTTCAGCATACAGTGTTGCCAGATCACACCTGAGCAAAGGTATTAAAAGGGCCAAAGACACCCATAGGCAACGGGTGGAAGACCACTTCAACACCACGGACATCAGAAGCATGTGGCAGGGTGTCAGGGACATCACTGGCTACAAGAGCAGCCCTGCCTGCCCCCACAGCGATATGGCACTGACCTACGAGCTTAACACCTTCTTTGCCCGCTTTGAAACTGGCAAAACCACCTTGAGTGAAAGAACCCCAGCCGAGGCGGTGGGACAAGTCTTGCAACTGAGCACACAGGAGGTACAACGCGCTCTGCAAAGGGTCAACCCACGCAAGGCTGCAGGACCGGATGGAGTTCAAGGAAGGGTACTGAAGGACTGTGCTGAACAGCTGGCTGAGGTATTCACCAGGATCTTTAACCTGTCATTATCTCTGGCTATGGTCCCCAAGTGCCTGAAGTCGGCTATCATAGTTCCGGTGCCAAAAAAAGCAAAGATCTCCAACCTGAACGACTACCGCCCGGTTGCCCTAACGCCGATAGTCATGAAGTGCTTTGAGAGGCTAGTCCTCTCACACATCAAATCCAGCATCCCTGACTCACTGGACCCACATCAATTTGCATACAGGGCAAATAGATCCACAGAGGACGCCATCTCTCTGGCTCTTCACACTGTCCTGACTCACCTAGCGAGACAGGGCACGTACGTGAGGATGCTATTCATAGACTATAGCTCCGCCTTCAACACGGTCATCCCCTTCAAGCTCATCACCAAACTCCACCAGCTAGGCCTCAGCTCGTCATTATGTGACTGGATCCTGGACTTCCTGCTGGAACGACCGCAGGCAGTGAGAATGGGCCCGCACCTGTCCTCCACTATCACCCTGAGTACCGGCACACCACAGGGCTGTGTTCTGAGCCCCATGCTCTACTCCCTCTTCACACACGATTGTGTTCCTGCATTCGACACCAACACCATTGTCAAGTTTGCAGATGACACAACGGTGATCGGGCTGATCACCAACGGGGATGAAACAAACTATAGAGCGGAGGTGCAGAACCTGGCGGACTGGTGCTCGGATAACAACCTGTCCCTAAATACCACCAAGACCAAGGAGCTGATCATCAACTTCCGTAGGTCACATAACGGGGAATATGCCCCGATCTCTATCAACGGGGACAATGTGGAGAGAGTGTCCAGCTTCAAGTTTCTGGGCACTCACATTTCGGAGGATCTAACATGGTCCAATAACACTGCTGCGCTGGTCAAGAAGGCACAACAAAGACTGTTCTACTTAAGAACACTGAAAAAGTCTGGTCTACCCCAACAGCTGCTGACGACCTTCTACCGCTGCACCATAGAGGGCATCCTAACGCATGGCATCCCTGTGTGGTACCTCAGCTGCACGGAGGCAGAAAGGAAAGCTCTACAGCGGGTAGTCCATAGAGCTCAGAGGGCCATCGGAACACAGCTACCAGACTTGGAGGGCATCTACAACACACGATGCCTCAGAAAAGCCACCAGCATCCACAAAGACTCTTCACACCCCTGCAACAGTCTGTTCGAACTCCTTCCATCGGGCAGACGATACAAGGCCTTCTACGCCCGCACCTCCAGACTCAGGAACAGCTTCATCCCCAGGGCCATAGCTGCTATGAACCGGTCCTGCTGAGCCGGATGGTCACAACGCACAGATCAACTTGCACTTTACCCTGTCCAAAACTGTTACAACTGTTTCGTTTCGTTGGGTTGCTGCTGTCTAAATTACCTAAATTATTGCATCGTTATGGGAGGCGCATTCCCAATCTCGTTATACCCCTGGGTACAATGACAATAAAGATATATTGTATTGTATTGTATTGTATTGTATTATGTTCCCTTGCTGCCGAGCAGGGGATGGAGGAAGCAGGTGACACTGCATGGTTGTGAGCTTCCTCTGGGCTCAGGCTCCACGCTGAACCAGACTGGAACTGAGATGGATTCCACTCTGCCAGCACTGCGCTGAAGAGCCACCATGGACAGGCAGATTCCTGACCGATGAAGGCATGTGCGAGAATCGATGCACGTATACGATGCAGAAACAAGGGAATGCAGATGCTGCCTTCCAAACAGAGACACAAAGTGCTGGTGTGGGTGAGAAACTGTGAACGGGAGCGATGGTCGGCGTGGTCTCGGTGGACCGAAGGGCCTGTTTCCCTGCTGTATCTTTCAATCAATAAATCAATCGGCCCCATAGCAGAAGCGACCACATCGTGGGGCTGGAAACTGGAAGTGTCCTGAACTAATTCTGCTACCACCATCATCTATTGTACAAGTGACGGCTCCCACTGATTGTCGCTGGAAGCTTGCGCCCTTTTCAGGACGGACGATGACAGTGATGTAACAATTGAAACATGGATGATGGACGTGAAAAAAGAAGAATAAATCAATCAATCATGTATTGAAACCTCCCTGGGGGTTGCAGACTCAGATTTCACCATCAAATGGTGCTGCCACATTCACACAAATATGAGGCCAATACTGCTTCACAACCATGTTCATGTCTATTAGTGATAGCAGCAGCATTAGGCCATTCGGCCCGTCAGGTCTACTCCGCCATTCAATCATGGCTGATCTATCTCTCCCTCCTCGCCCCATTCTCCTGCCTTCTCCCCATAACCCCTGACACCCGTATTAATCAAGAATCTATCTATCTCCACCTTACAAAATATCCATCTTCTTACCAATCATCTTGGTGAATGGATTCCATTACCGACATGAAGTAGATGGATGATAAAAGGGAAAGAAAGCTGGGACAATGCAGTAGCAATATAGGATACAGCTGAGCTACAATGTGCTGCCTTGTGAACTGTCAAATCTGTGTTTGTTTGCACTTGCATCCGGTGCTAAGTTGGCACTGACTTAGTGAGGCCCATTAAACAGTTGCCGATTACTCACCACCCTGCTGGCATTTTGCTTGAAGAAACAGATACTTCTGTCAAGACCCTTTTTCAGTGTCTATCTTCCAGCGGGGGTTGCAGTCAAAACCGGAACTGCTTTTGCGAGGATGGCTTTTAGCTGAGAAATACTTCCAATGTGGGAGAGATGTCACAGAGTCATCGAGTGATACAGTGTGGAAACAGGCCCATCATAGAGTCACAGAGTGATACAGTGTGGAAACAGGCCCTTCATAGAGTCACAGAGTGATACAGTGTGGAAACAGGCTCTTCATAGAGTCACAGAGTGATACAGTGTGGAAACAGGCTCTTCATAGAGTCACAGAGTTATGGCGAGTCCGAAACTTGTTGGTTGTTGACGAAGTTTATTGCAGCCGCAATACACGAATACAGAGTTAAACAACAAGGTACAGGACAACCAATACAAACTTACTGTCTTCCTTGAAGACTTCGCCGAACTGACTAAAACGGGCGCCAAACGCGCACATGACATCGCTGGCCAATCAGCGATGTCGTTCCCTGGACCAATCCCCATGGTCGCGTTCCCACGTGACCTCGCTGGCCAATCCGAGGGTTCGACGACCTGGACCATTCTCTATGGTCGCTACATGACCCCCCCCAGAACCCGAGGTGCGGAACCTAGCTGGGAGCCGGATTTCGCGACCATAACGAGTACGGAGAGGGACAGCCTGAACCACAGGAGCCGGAGGTTCCGGACTTGGTGGAACAGCCGGAACGAGAGGTTCTGGAGGAACTACCGGCACGGGGGGTCCTGGAGGAACTGCCGAAACGGGGGGTCCTGGAGGAACTGTCGGAACGGGGGTTTCTGGACTGGGCGGAACTAACGGAGGTCGGCCTCTCCTAGGGGTTTGACCGACCAGGACTGGTTGATCCGGGTCCAAATGGGCAGGTTTGAGCCGGGACACCGAGACGAGTTCACTCTTGCCGCCCATGTCTAAGGTGAAAGTAGCCGTTCCCTTACGTAAAACCCGGAACGGCCCTTGATAGACCCTCTGCAACGGGGCGCGATGGGCATCTTTACGCAGAAAAACAAACTCACAGTCCTTCAGGGAAGACGGTTCATGTACCATGGGACACCCATGACGTGAAGTCGGCACTGGAGCCAGGGAGCCCACCCGTTCCCGGAGGGATGCTAACGCTGATGGGACTGTAGGGAGCAGGGCTGAAGGGTCCGGAAACAGATCTCCGGGTACTCGAAGTGTCGAGCCATATACTAGCTCTGCGGACGACGCACCGAGATCTGGCTTAGGAGCAGTCCGGATGCCCAAAAGAACCCAAGGGAGTTGGTCTACCCAGTCCGGGCCTTCAAGCCTTGCACTGAGGGACGCCTTAAGTTGGCGGTGGAACCTTTCTACGAGTCCATTTGCCTGGGGGTGATATGCAGTTGTGGGTTGTAACTTGGACCCGTACAGTTCCGCCAGCGCGGCCCAGAGGGACGAAGTGAACTGTGGCCCTCTGTCAGTTGTAATAACTGCCGGGACCCCGAAACGAGCTACCCAATGAAGGGCCAAAGTCCTAGCACAAGACGCTGACGAGATATCAAACAATGGGAAAGCCTCTGGCCACCGGGTGAACCGATCCACCACCGTGAGGAGGTGGGTGTAGCCCCGGGAGGAAGGCAAAGGCCCAACCAAATCCACATGGATGTGGAAAAAACGAAAAGCCGGGACCCCGAAATCCTGTACGGGGGGCTGGACGTGGCGCTGGACTTTAGCGGTCTGACAGGGCACGCAGGAACGTGCCCACCCCGCTACCTGTTTCCGCAGGCCATGCCAGACAAACCTCGCTGCTACCAAGGCAGAGGTGGAGCGGATGGACGGGTGCGCCAGCCCATGAATGGCATCGAAAACCCGGCGCTGAAGGGAGGGCGGTACTACCGGCCTGGGACGAGGAAGAGAAACATCGCACCAGACTTTCGTGCCCTCCGACCCACAAGCTACCTGGGCCAACTTCAATCCCGAAGTGGTGGACCGGTATGCCGAAACGGTATCCGCTAGGAGCTGTGCCTCCGCGAGCTCCTGGGGATCCACTTCGCAGTCCACCGCCGAAATAGGGGGAAAAGCAGGTCTAGACAGGGCGTCAGCAACGGCATTAAGCTTACCCGCGATATGACGGACATCTGTGGTAAATTCGGAGATAGCAGTCAGGTGCCGCTGCTGGCGGGCCGACCATGGGTCAGACAATTTCAAAAAAGCAAATGTTAATGGCTTGTGGTCCGTAAATGCCACAAATGGGCGGCCCTCGAGGAAATACCTGAAATGACGGACAGCTAAATAGAGAGCCAGAAGCTCTCGGTCAAATGCGCTATATTTCAGCTCGGCCGAATTTAGTTGCCGGCTGAAAAACGCTAAAGGCTGCCAACGGCCACCGACCTGCTGCTCCAGAACCCCACCCACCGCCACGTCAGAGGCGTCAACCGTCAGGGCCGTGGGGGCGGAGGGGCTCGGATGGACCAACATGGTGGCGTCTGCCAAGGCTGCCTTAGCTGCCGTAAAAGCCGACTCTGCGGCCGGGGACCACAACAACTCTACCGGATTCCCTGCAAGGCATTGGAAAAGCGGGCGCAGGACTCGCGCCGCTGCCGGGACGAATCTATGGTAGAAATTAACCATGCCTACGAACTCCTGCAGCCCTTTTACTGTGGTGGGCCTGGGAAAAGCCCGGATAGCTTCCACCTTCTCGGGCAAAGGGGCGCCGCCGGCAGGAGTAATTCTGTGCCCTAGAAAATCGAGGGCAGGCAGGCCGAATTGATATTTGGAGGGTTGGATAATGAGCCCGTGGTCTTGGAGCCGCTGGAACACGGTCCGCAAATGGGCCTGGTGTTCCTGCACTGAGGGGCTGGCTACCAGGATGTCGTCTAAATAAATAAACAAAAAGGGTAAACCCCGGCCCACGCGGTCCATCAGTCGCTGGAAAGCCTGTGCCGCGTTCTTTAAACCGAAAGGCATACGCAACCATTCAAACAACCCGAACGGAGTAATAGTTGCAGTTTTTTGTATGTCCTCCGGTCGCACCGGAATCTGATGGTATCCTCGCACCAAATCGATTTTGGAAAACACCACCGCTCCTTCCAGCCCAGATGAAAAGTCCTGTAGGTGCGGTATGGGGTAGCGATCAGCCGTGGTGACAGCATTGAGACGCCGATAATCGCCACATGGCCTCCACCCCCCAGATGCCTTGGAGACCATGTGTAACGGCGAGGCCCACGGGCTGTCAGACTGACGGACAATTCCCATTTCCTCCATCTTCCTGAACTCCGCCCTTGCCACCACCAGTTTGTCTGGTGGTAGTCTCCTGGCCCGAGCGAAAACGGGAGGGCCTTCGGTGCGGATGTGATGGACCACACCGTGCTTAGCCGAAGGTGCGTCAAAACGTTGGACGAGCAGCTCTGGGAACTCTGCCAGAATCGCAGCATACGAGTCGGGGGCCGCGACGACGGCCTGGACAGTAGGGCTGGGCGAGGAGGCGATTGTCGGAGCGACGTGCTCATCTTCGGCAGAGGGTCGGAGGTCGTTACCGCGGACATCAGGAACCAGTGAAAAAGCCCAGAGAAAATCTGCGCCCAGGATCGCTTGTTTGACGTCGGCTATGATGAATGGCCATTCGTACGTGCGGAGGCCTAACACAAGGGACATCTTCCGTGTACCGAAAGTGCGAATTGGGCTGCCATTAACCGCGATGAGGGTGGGACCTGTCTTACCCGATCTGGTTTCGAGGTCGGTCGGCGGCACTATGCTGACGATGGCTCCCGTGTCTACCAAAAATTCTGTGTCCATGAATCGATCATGGACATAGAGGCGCCGGTTCTGGCCAATCGTAACTGCCCCTATGTACGATCGGCCGAGGCATTTCCCGCGAAGGTAGAAGGCAAACGACAGTTGCGGGATTCGTTACCCCATCGTAGGTGATAATAGCACCAGCCGCGCTTGTGCGGATCTTTTTGGCGGGCTTTCGGAGAATTGACGGGAGACGTGGCGCCATCTTGCCGTCGCTGTGGCGTGGCCACCGATGTCGAGACTTTGTTGATTGAACCACTTGCCTTGTTTTTTGCCGCTATGAGCGCGTCCGCTTTCGCTGCATATGCTTCGGGGTCCTTAAAAGAACAATCCGTAAGCAGCAGTCGGACATCCTCGGGAAGTTTCTCGCGGAATGCCTGTTCAAACATCGGGCAATCCGTATGCTCACCGGCTAGCATCATCATTTCGGCCATGAGGACGGAAGGCAGTTGGTCTCCAAGATCCGGTAGGTGCAGAAGTTTTGCCGCACCACCATGCTTATTCAACCCGAAGGTTCGTAGTAATACCTTCCTCATGGCCTCGTATTTGTCTTCCGCAGGTGAATTTACGATGAACCGCATCACGCGCTTGGTTTTGTCCGGCGATAGCGCGCTGACGAGGTAGAAGTACTTCGTGGACTCATCCGACACCTTCTTTATATGGAATTGAGCCTCGGCGTGGATAAACCAAGCTTGCGGTGCGTACGTCCAAAATAACGGAAGATGAACGCCTGCCGCGCTTGACTCCGGTGTGCCCTGCTCAGCCATCGTCAACGAGGCGTCGGGTTCCTGCTCAGTCGGTGATCGTCCAGATCACGTCGGGGTCACCAATATGGCGAGTCCGAAACTTGTTGGTTGTTGACGAAGTTTATTGCAGCCGCAATACACGAATACAGAGTTAAACAACAAGGTACAGGACAACCAATACAAACTTACTGTCTTCCTTGAAGACTTCGCCGAACTGACTCAATCGGGCGCCAAACGCGCACATGACATCGCTGGCCAATCAGCGATGTCGTTCCCTGGACCAATCCCCATGGTCGCGTTCCCAAGTGACCTCGCTGGCCAATCCGAGGGTTCGACGACCTGGACCATTCTCTATGGTCGCTACAGAGTGATACAATGTGGAAACAGGCCCTTCATAGAGTCACAGAGTGATACAGTGTGGAAACAGGCCCTTCATAGAGTCACAGAGTGATACAGTGTGGAAACAGGTCCTTCATAGAGTCACAGAGTGATACAGTGTCGAAACAGGCCCTTCATAGAGTCACAGAGTGATACAGTGTGGAAACAGGCCCTTCGGCCCAACTTGCCCACAACAGCCAACATGTCCCATCTGCCCGCATTTGGTCCAAATCCCTCTAAACCTGTCCTATCCATGTACTTGCCTAACTGTTTCTTAGTCGTTGGGTTAGTCCATGCCTCAACTACCTTCTCTGGCAGCTTGTTCCACACACCCTTTGTGTGAAAAAGTTACCCCTCAGATTCCTATTAAATCTTTTCCCCTTCACCTTGAACCTACGTTCTCTGGTCTTCGATTCACCTACTATGGGCAAGAGAGTCTGTGCATCTACCCGATCTATTCCTCTCATAATTTTATACAGTTTTCAAGAAAGGGGCGAGAGAGAAAACGGGGAATTACAGACCAGTTAGCCTGACTTCGGTGGTGGGGAAGATGCTGAAGTCAATTATTAAAGAGGTAATAACGGTACATTTGGATAGCAGTAAAAGGATAAGTCCAAGTCAGCATGGATTTATGAAAGGGAAATCATGCTTGACTAATCTTCTGGAATTTTTTGAGGATGTGACAAGTAAAATGAATGAAGTGCATGTAGTGTATCTAGACTTTCAGAAAGCCTTTGATAAGGTCCCACACGGGAGATTGGTGACTAAAATTAGAGCATATGGTATTGGGGGTAGGGTGTTGACATGGATAGAGAATTGATTGGCAGACAGGAAGCAAAGAGTAGGAGTAAACGGGTCCTTTTCAGAATGGCAGGCAGTGGTGAGTG
This sequence comes from Rhinoraja longicauda, assembly GCF_053455715.1. Taxonomy (NCBI): domain Eukaryota; kingdom Metazoa; phylum Chordata; class Chondrichthyes; order Rajiformes; family Arhynchobatidae; genus Rhinoraja; species Rhinoraja longicauda. Next base: position 470,241 of record NC_135962.1, on the reverse strand, counting down.
GAGTGCCGCAAGGCTCGGTGTTGGGGCTGCAACTGTTTACCATATATATTAATGATTTGGATGAAGGAATTAGAAGCAACACTAGCAAGTTTGCGGATGACACAAAGCTGGGTGGCAGTGTGGACTGCGAAGAGGATGTTAGGAGGTTGCAGGGTGACCTGGACAGGTTGAGTGAGTGGGCAGATGCGTGGCAGATGCAGTATAATATAGATAAATGTGAGGTTATCCACTTTGGCGGCAAAAATAAGGAGGCAGATTATTATCTCAATGGTGTCAGGTTAGGTAAGGGGGAAGTGCAGTGAGACCTGGGTGTCCTTGTACACCAGTCACTGAAAGTTGTATAGGGCCCTGGTGAGACCACATCTGGAGTATTGTGTACAGTTTTGTTCTCCTAATTTGAGGAAGGACATCCTTGTAATTGAGGCAGTGCAGCGTAGGTTCACGAGATTGATCCCTGGGATGCAGGACTGACATATGAGGAAAGATTGAAAAGACCATGGATAGGTGACATTTCACAGAGTGCTGGAGTAACTCAGCGGGTCAGGCAGCATCTCTGGAGAACATGGATAGGTGACGTTTCACAGAGTGCTGGAGTAACTCAGCGGGTCAGGCAGCATCTCTGGAGAACATGGATAGGTGACGTTTCACAGAGTGCTGGAGTAACTCAGCGGGTCAGGCAGCATCTCTGGAGAACATGGATAGGTGACGTTTCACAGAGTGCTGGAGTAACTCAGCGGGTCAGGCAGCATCTCTGGAGAACATGGATAGGTGACGTTTCACAGAGTGCTGGAGTAACTCAGCGGGTCAGGAGAAAATGAATAGGTGACGTTTTGTGTCGAGACCATTCTTCAGATTTTGGTGCCATGACCATCTCTTATCTGCCTGCACATAATCCATATCCCTCCATTCCCTCCATATCCATGTGTTTATCCAAAAGTCTCTTAAATGCCACGGTCATATGTGCGTCCACCACCAACCCCAGAGCGGACAAGTGAGAGTAATGATAGACACTAAAAGCTGGAGTATCTCAGCGGGTCAGACAGCATTGCAAGAGAAAAGGAATAGGTGACGTTTCGGGTCGAGACCCTTTTTCAGTCTGAAGAAGGGTCTCGACCCGAAACGCCACCTATTCCTTTTCTCCCGAGATACTGTGTGACCTGCTGAGATACTCCAGCTTTTAGTGTCTATCTAAGAGTTATGATAGACCACTCAAGCAAGTGTGATTCTTTCACCAATTAAAAAATATATATATCTTAAAAAAACTAGTTCCGGAGTAATATTAACAATGTAAGGGTGAAAGTCACTGAGTCACAGTAAAATGTTTCACATTGTACAACTTAATAGGAATAACTTACAATTTATAGTCATGACTGAAATAACAACCATTAACCATGCTTAATTTATAGACAATAGACATAATAGGCAGGTTAGGCTGTTTATTTTAACATTTTGCAATTGTCAATAAAAGAGGAGCTGTGTGCAGCTATTCTATGAATAATTGTTGTGATTAATATAACATGACAGCAAGGCACATTATAGATGCTGATGAGACAATATTTGTCATACCAGTTTACAGTTTAGGGTTGGTAAAATGGTGCAGCTGGTAGATTTGCTACCTCACAGCACCAGAGACCCAGGTTCGATCCTGGCCTGGGGTACTGTCTGCGTGGAGTTTACACGTTCTCCCAGTGACCGCGTGGGTTTCCCCTGGGAGCACTGGTTTCCTCCCACACTCCAAAGACGTGCGGGTTTGTAGGTTAATTGGCCCTGTGTAAATTACCTGCAGTGTGTAGGGAGTGGATGCGAAAGTGGGATAACATAGAACTAGTGTGAAAGTGTGTGATCGATGGTCAGCATGAACTCGGTGGGCTGAAGGGCCTGTTTCCATACTGGATCTCTAAACCGGATTTGACATCTTTGGCAGCCACCATCATTAAAACAACATGTTCCCGTAAGTTTGGCACCAGCACTTTGTAACAGTATTGTTAAAGACTTTGTTCATAAGATTCATAAGATTTTATGATTGCAGGACATTGAAACAAAGAACTACAGATGCTGGTTTACACCAAAGATAGACCCAAAGTACTGGAGTAACTCAGCGGCTCAGGCAGCCTCTCTGGAGACAATAGACAATAGACAATAGGTGCAGGAGTAGGCCATTCAGCCCTTCGAGCCAGCACCGCCATTCAATGTGATCATGGCTGATCACTCTCAATCAGTACCCCGTTCCTGCCTTCTCCCCATACCCCCTCACTCCGCTATCCTTAAGAGCTCTATCCAGCTCTCTCTTGAAAGCATCCAACGAACTGGCCTCCACTGCCTTCTGAGGCAGAGAATTCCACACCTTCACCACTCTCTGACTGAAAAAGTTCTTCCTCATCTCCGTTCTAAATGGCCTACCCCTTATTCTTAAACTGTGGCCCCTTGTTCTGGACTCCCCCAACATTGGGAACATGTTTCCTGCCTCTAATGTGTCCAATCCCCTAATTATCTTATGGATAGGTGACGTTTCAGGTTGAGACCCTTCTTCAGACTGATTGTAGCGAGGGTGGGGGGGGGGGGGGGGGGGGGAGAAAGCTGGAAGGGACGTGGGGGCGGGACAAAGGCAGGACAATTTGCAAAAGTGATCTATCATGACTCTTATTTATATGCTGCCTGGGTTGGTGGTGAAGGCAGATCTGATAGTGACATTGAAGAGAATTTTGGCTAGGAATACAGAGAGACATGGAAAGGAGGGATATGGATTAGGAGCAGGCAGATAAGAGATTTGGCACCAAAATCTGAAGAAAGATCCCGTCCCAAAAAAGTCACCTATCCATGTTCTCCAGAGATGTAGAATTTTGGCTAGGAATACAGAGAGACATGGAAAGGAGGGATATGGATTAGGAGCAGGCAGATAAGAGATTTGGCACCAAAATCTGAAGAAAGATCCCGTCCCAAAAAAGTCACCTATCCATGTTCTCCAGAGATGTTGCCTGACCCGCTGAGTTACTCCAGCACTCTGTGAAACGTCACCTATCCATGTTCTCCAGAGATGCTGCCTGACCTGCTGAGTTACTCCAGCACTCTGTGAAACGTCACCTATCCATGTTCTCCAGAGATGCTGCCTGACCCGCTGAGTTACTCCAGCAATCTGTGTCCTTTTTTGAGCTCAGTTTCCTTTTCCACCGATGACTTTCTGAGCGTTTTCCAGCATTTTCTGTTTTTATTTAGGATTGTAAGGAATTGCAGTTGTCATTTTCTGCGGGGGAATGCATACATCACAAAAAAAAAGCTCTATAAAATACTGCTTGTGCTGGACATCAGAAATGAAACCATAGCAGTGCCTTTACCACCTTAGACAACTGAGGAAATTCAGAGTGTCTCTGAGGATCGTTCATTGCTTCTACTCTGGGGCTGTAGAGAGCATCCTGTCCGGCAACATTACAGCCTGGTTTGGGAACAGCTCTGCCCAGGACAGGATGGCCCTGCAGAGTAGTGCGTTCGGCAGAACGCACCATGGGAACTACACTCGTCCCCTTGCAGGACCTATACATCAGGAGGTGCAGATCCAGAGCAAGTAAGATCATGGGGGACCCCTGCCACCCCAGTAACGGACTGTTCCAGATGCTACGATCAGGCAAACACCTCCGCTGTCATGCTGTGAAAACGGAGAGGATGAGACGGAGTTTCTTCCCACAGGCCATCAGGACTGTCAACTTTTATAACCCCAGAGACTAAATTTTTGTCTACACTATAGTAACTTATTAACTTTATTTATATGCTGTAACTGTAATTTTTTTTGTGCACAATCCGCAGGCATTGCCACTTTCATTTCACTGCACATCGTGTATGTGTATGTGACAAATAAAATTGACTTGACTTGAGAGCACTGAACATAGTCAGCAGGTCAGGGAACATCTATGGAAAGAAAAGCTAGCAATGTTTCAGGCCAATGGCCTTTCCTCTTGTTTGATTGAGGAGCCATTGACGGGGAAAGTTGGAACTGTTGTGTTATGTGCACTAAAAGCCTCATTTCTTTCCACGGACTGCTGAGAACGACAACTTAATTTCACTTCTTTACCTCTACCCCTCTTTCAATGGAGCTGCTATTTCACCACTCTTGGTTAATGCATTCAATTTTCCACTCCCAGTCAGCAAGCTCTCAGTAGAAGTCAAGACATGAACCTAATCCTGTGTTGCGATGCTGTACCTGGAGAAGATGCTGCAGGAGATCATATTGGGGTGAAATTGCATCAGGCATCAAATTGCACCAGCAACTACTATACGCTGTTCACATGTCCCCAACACCGCTCAACAACTTCTACAGATGTGCCACAGAAAGCATTTTATTGGGTTGCAGCACAGCTTGGTTTGGGAACGGCTCCATCCAAGACCGCAAGAACTTGCAGAGAGTTGTGGTTGCAGCCCAGACCATCACACAAACCAACCTCCCCCCATTGACTCCGTCTACACCTCACAATGGCTCGGCAAGGCCAGCAGCATCATCAAGGACCAGTCACTCCTTTTTCCCTCACCCATCAATCAGGGGTTTCAGAAGTGTGAGAACGCACACCTCCAGAATCTGGGACAGTTTCTTCCCAGCTGTTATCAGGCAACTGAACCATCCTACCACCAACTGGAGAGCAGTCATGAACTACTGTCTACCCTCGGACTATCTTTAATTGGACTTTACTGGATTTTATCTTGCACTAAACATTATGCCCATTATCCCATAGCTGCACACTCTGGACGGCTTGATTGTAATCATGTATTGATTGGATAACACACAACAAAAGCTTTTCACTGTATCTCGGTACACGCATGTTTGATTTTTCTCACCACGTCAAATGCATAGTAAATGAAATCATTGCGTGTGTAATGTCTGCTTCTGTCTGTTCTAACGGAAATTGGGGTGGAAGGCTCTGTAACTCGAATACTTTGGAAACGTGTCAGTAGAATGGTACTGTGGCTGGTTTTACCTGCATTCTTGCTGAAGGGACACACTGCTGACATCCAGAGATCTGACTAGACACCTTCAGAACTGATTGCTCAAACAATGTTCAAAGGCTGCAGATTATGCTAGAGCAAATAGAGTTATTTATTTGCATTTCACTGCGGGGATATTGTGTAACAGCCTCCCGGATGCCTCGTGGGCGATTTATTTAAGGAGGAAGCATGAGTGGCAATTACGCATTGCAAGGGAACGTGTAGATGTGACCGAATGTAAAGAAAGACATTTCCTGTACATGTTGGTATGAATAGAGGCGGCGCAGTGGCGCAGCGGTAGAGTTGCTGCCTTATAGCAGGAGAGACCCAGGTTCCATCCTGACTACGGGTGCTGTATGTGTGGAGTTTGCACGTTCTTCCTGTGACCACGTGGGTTTCCTCCGGGTGCTCAGGTTTCCTCCCACACTCCAAAGACTTGCGGGTTTGTAGGTTAATTGGCCTGTGTAGTTTAGTTAAAAGATACAACGTGCAAACAGGCCCTTCGGCCCACCGAGTCCGCACTGATCCCCGCACACTAACACTATCCTACACGAGGAATAATTTACACTTATACCAAGCCAATTAACGTACAAACCTGCCGTCTATGGAGTGTGGGAGGAAACCGAAGATCTCGGAGAAAACACATGCAGGTCACAGGGTGAACGTACAAACTCCGTACAGACAGCACCCGTAGTCGGGATCTGAGTACAGATGAGTCTGAAGTGTCTGAAGATGGGTCTGGAGAAAGGTTTGACGAATCTGAAGAAGGGTCTTCTTCAAAACGTCACCTATCCACCCTGACCCACTGAGTTACTCCAGCACTCTGTGAAACGTCACCTATCCATGTTCTCCAGAGATGCTGCCTGACCCGCTGAGTTACTCCAGCACTGTGTGTCTTTGTTTTTGTAAACCTGTATCTGCAGCTCATTGTCTCCAGGTTGGGATATTCTGCCCTCGGTTCCCCTCCACCCTCCGGTGTTGTGTCTATTCAGTGTGAAGCGGATATTTTCACTGCCTCTCCTGCCGCGGCCTTGTTTCTCACATTAGCAATAACATCAACATATGCTGGTAAAACTCCCAGCGGGAAACACAGCTGCTCGCCCTTGAGTGTTGTGGTTACTCACCCTTTCCTTAACAGCTACAAGATGCAGGTCTCCCATTTTAACAGTTGGGACTTGCTCTCTCTCTCTATCTATCTACCCCCCCAACATTCCCAATGATAACTTCAAACCCCCAAGTGCCTCCTCCTTAAACCTAAAGGCTCGCTCGCCTCGGAACCATTGTGTATGGCCCTTGGGATGGGTTAAAGGACAATCGCTGGCGTTCACATCCAAAGACACTAACAGCCAAGGACAAGGAGACTGGGATTACTCAGCTGTGTTTATTGCTGGTAAACGACACTGTCTGCCTGTCGATAAGCACTAAGTTCCACAGCCATGAACCGTTTCTCGCAGACGTTAGCCATCAACGAGTGGCCAAAGCACAATTCGAGGGTTTAAAAGGAGCAGCGAGGAAGGAGGCAATCTGTGAACCGTGAACCATCTGATTTAACATCTCCTTGCTCGGTTCCCATTGATGTGAGAATTGGGTGCTGGAAGCGTGCCAGTCAGATGTTGGCATGTTGAATGGTTGCCTGTCTCAAACACCTTTCCTCGGTGCGTCGGTCCCATTCCGACACTGGTGAATATTTTAAACTTTCCAAAGGGCAAATCTGGAGAGAGATGCAATAAGACGTCACGGCCAGCGCACTCAATTTCGACTTTAACCTCTTCGGGGGAGAGGCGAAGGGGGAAGAGCCTGGTGCTTTGTGAGGAGACGGTTTCACTGTGCTGCCTGCCGTGGTGATCGTCTACGAGAAGGGTGCAAATACATGGACAACACAAGTGTCCGGAGCGCCGCCACCGCCGCCACTACCACCACCTCCACCACCGCCACTACCACCACCACCGCCACCACCACCACCTCCACCACCTCCACCACCTCCACCACCTCCACCACCACGCCGCTGAACCGCCAGTGGAGCCGCTGAACGCCAGCCTCTGGCTCTGGGTCGCAAGGTAAGTGATGAAAAACACTCGCCCCGCCGCCTCAAACTTCCCTCTCCTGCACAATAGAGCGAGCAGCCGGCGCACAACTGCACATCAAATCTTCATGTAATGGCCCCTCATCCCAACCCATGTACAAATCACAACCAATTTCAGTCAGTTTCTGCTATTGTTTATGTGCAGATGTTTGATTCCCCCCCCCCCCCCCCCCCCCGTGTAATGACACACCAGATATTTTAATCAGGGTTCCGTTGATCTGACCTCCCTCCCTCCCCCTCCCTCCCTCCCTACCTCCCTCCCTCCCCCTCCCTCCCCCCTCACCCCCCTCCCCCCCCCCTCCCCCCCATGGTTCTAGGAGAGCGGGTGCCGGCCCGATTACAGCCGGTCTGAAGAGTCCAGCGCATCCCCCACCGGGGCCGGGTCGCTGGTGATGTGGAGATGGTGAGGGAGCCTCTCCCTCCCTCCTCCTCCTCCCTCTCCCTCCCTCCTCCTCCTCCCTCTCCCTCCCTCCTCCTCCCCCTCCCATCCCCTCCCCCTCTCTCTCCCTCTCCCTCTCCCTCTCCCTCTCCCTCTCCCTCTCCCTCCTCCCTCCCTCCCTCCCTCCCTCCGTCGCGGGGTGTATGGGCAGTCGGTGTCCTGCCTCCTGGGGCGGTTCGCAGTCACTACGTCCTGTGAGCCGAGGTCACCGCAGCTGAAGGCACAAGGGAGCTGCCAGTCGTGTTGCACAAGCGGCAAGCCGGGTCCGCTCAGCTCAGCTCAGCGCAGCGCACTCCAGCCGCTCCCCCCCCCAGCCCCAGCCCCAGCTCCAGCTCCAGCCCCAGCCCCAGCTCCAGCCCCAGCCCCAGCCCCAGCTCCAGCCCCAGCCCCAGCCCCAGCTCCAGCTCCAGCCCCAGCCCCAGCCCCGGGCCGGCGGAACGTCTCACGCTGACATCCCGAGGTAGGAATGGTGTCTGTGTGCTTGTCACCGCCGGCCGGCCGGCCCGCACACTGTGGGGCGACAGTGGGGCTACAGTGGGGTTACAGTGGGGTGCCAGTGGGGCGCCAGTGGGGTTACAGTGGAGCTACAGTGGGGTTACAGTGGGGTGCCAGTGGGGTTCCAGTGGAGCTACAGTGGGGCGCCAGTGGAGCTACAGTGGGGTTACAGTGGGGCGCCAGTGGAGCTACAGTGGGGTTACAGTGGGGCGCCAGTGGGGCCGGAGAAGCCGACTGTGTTCCTCCCTCTCTCTTTCTCTCTCTCTCTCCCAGTGACCAGTCAGCAAGGCGATGCATTGATGGAGTGGGGAAGCGTTGCTCCGGGTAATGCCGAGACTGGGCATGTTTCTCGTCTGAAATAGAAACTCACAACCCCATTAGAAAGTGTGAAGTTTTGGAATGCCGTTTCATTGTCGATGAATTCCTTTGCAGACAAGACTTCTGAAGGGATTTCTGTGGGGAACCCGCGGAGGTGTGGGGAGTGTGAGCTTGGCTGTCCGGAGTGTCCGTCCAGTCCAGTCCCGGCCATTCTTTGTAACATAAAGGGTCTGGCTTTGTCTTCTCATCTCCACACTGAACAACGCGTCTGTTCACCTTCTGCGCTGACAATTCCAGCCAGCTGACTATCTTTGCATGAAATCTTCTCCACCCCGTTTGTTCTGGTGATATCCCGTCTCTGTCCTCCTCTGGACCGACTGAAGGGGTGGTTTTTAAAGCAGTTTTAACCCCCCCCCCCCCGTGTGTGTATTCGTTATTTTCTTTCTCGACGGTTCAACTGCCCGTTCCACTGACTCGCACCGCGGGCTCGTCAATAACGTTCACACAATCAATGCTACATTTGGCTGCCGGGTTTGCAAACTGTTCAGTACTTTTATGTTTCAGAATGACGGAAGTGATGAGCGGTTGCGAGCCTGTAATGGAGGATTTTACCTTAAACCAGACTTCAGAGGAAGGCAGTCTGCCTTTTCAGGTAGGTGTATGTGTGTGCGTGTAAGAGTGTGTGTGGGTGTGCAGAGTGTGTGTGGGTATCTGTGCGAAGAGTAAATACACAGAGCTCTGTGTAGAAACAAGGAACAGCAGATTCTGGTTCAGACACAAAAGGACACAGAGTGCTGGAATAACTCGGCGGGTCAGGCAGCATCTCTGGAGAACATGGCCAGGCATTTCGGGCTGGGACCCTTCCTCAGACTGATCGTGGGGTGGGAGGGAGGGAAGGCTGGGCGGGGCGAGGCAGGTGAGTACAGGCGAGGGGGGGGGGGGTGTTGACAGGCAAATAGGGTGGGACAAAGGACGGAGAATAAAACAAACGGTGTGAGACAGGAAGATTGACGAGTTGCAAATTGTGAAGCCGGAGGACAGGATGTGGGTAGAGGGGGAGGGGATAAATAGGTGCACGGGGGGGGGGGGGGGGGGGGAGGGGAGTGGGGTTTTTAGAGGATACCTAAACGTAGAGAATTCAGTGTTCATATCCAGTGTTGTAACCTACTAAATGGTATGATCACAGAGCCCGACATTGCTCCTGCCCTCAGTCACACATCAATCATTGTTTGCTACGAGGAAGGAGGAGGAAAGTTGGATTTACATGCACCCTTTCCCAACACCAAATCACCCCGAAGTGCTCTCCAGTTACTGAAGTGGGTATGGAACGAGAGCACTGCTGTAATGGAGACAAAGCACGGATAGAAGCTACCACTTGTGTTAGTGGATGAGGTTATTTTTATCCCTGGTATCAGTCATCCAGTGTGAAGAATTATTTCGCAGTATATATATATATATATATATATATATATATATATATATATATATATATATATTCATCAGTCCATTAGAAACAAATGCAGCGTGGAAAATCAAACAAAGACAACGCAGCCTTCCCGATTTCAATATTTTCCTGGATAATTCGTATGATTCTCCATAAAGGAAATGCTGGGAAATATTTGCTGCCTGGCCCGCTGAGTTACTCTGTCACTTTGTGTCTGTCTTTGACAATGATGGCTTGTCTCCACATTTCCCAGATTGGGCACTAGATCTGAGATCACAGTTACATATTTCACCAAGTGGCTTCAGTCACTGACTAGACCAACACCAGGAGATGAGCTGATGGAGGAGGACCAGGTGCTGATCGTGTCTGAATCTACAGAGACCGAGGATATCATAGAAACAAAGAACATAGGTGCAGGGGTAGGCCATTCGGCCCTTCGAGCCAATACCACCATTCAATATGATTCAATACCATTCACCATTCAATGACTGATCATCCACAATCAGTACAATGTTCCTGCTTTCTCCCCATATCCCTTGATTCCGTTAGCCCTAAGAGCTAATGTCATTTATACCTCAGAGATCATGTGGGGATGGATAGCAAACTAATTGGGGTGATTTCCATCAGGATTATCAAAGATCTGTCTGATCACCTCTTTCAAGGTCCTTGAGTAGTACTAATGTAGATGAGGGATGATAAAGTCAAATAGCATTGAAACAGGCCCTTCAGCCCAACTTGTAAATGCCAACCAAATCGCCATCTATGCTAGTCCCACCTCCCCATGTTTGATCCATGTCCCTCTAAACCTTTCCTATTCATGTACCTGTCCAAGTGTCTTTTAAATGCTGGTCTAGTACCCATCCCAACTACCTCTTCTGGCAGCTTGTTCCACATGCCCATTGCCCTCTGTATGACTCTCCAGAGGCCAAGGATGGGCAACATGTTTCAATTACAGTCACCAAGGATGTAATTTGAACTTTAGAGATAACTAGAACTGGAAATAAATAAATAATGTCTAAATAATAGATAATAGGATAATAGATATCCATTATTTATACAAAGTAGACCAACAGAACGAGAAGGGTCTCGACCTGAAAAGTCAACCATTCCTTCAATCCAGAGATGCTGCCTGTCATGTTGAGTGACTCCAGCATTTTGTGACTAACTTCAGAACAAGGATGAACACCATCGACAGGGTCAGTGAATGTCTGGCCAGCAGGAGAAGTTGGATGAGCAAGAGTTTAATGTCAAAGGTTGTGGGAAGACTTGCTAGAAGTATAGAAAATGATGAGAGGCATCGATAGGATAGACAGTCAGAACATTTTTCCCAGGATGGAGAACAAATATTAAAGGGCATAGTTTTAAGATGTGATTTAGCTTACTTTATAGAGATAAGTTCTCTTCGGCCCACTGAATCTGCACCGATCAGCGATCCCCACACACCTACACTATCCTACACACACTAGGGACAATTTACATTTATACCAAGCCAATTAACCTACAAACCTGTACGTCTTTGGAGTGTGGGAGGAAACCGAAGATCTCGGCGAAAATCCACGCAGGTCACTTGGAGAACATACAAACTCCGTACAGACAGCACCCGTAGTCGGGATCAAACCCCGTTCTGTTGCGCTGTAAGCAGGAGTTCTACCGCTGTGCCACTGTGCTGCCCACATGAGATGGACAAAGGGTAACGGAGATGTTTAGGGCAAGTCTTTTTGTACAGAGGGTGGCGGGGCCTGCAATGTGCTGCCAGGGATCATGGTGGAGGCAGGTATGACAGTGGCATTTAAGAGACTTGATAGGCACATGGATATGGAGGGATATGAATTATGTGCAGGCAGATAAGAGTTAGTCTTGGTATCATGTTTGACACGGACACTGTGGGCCAAAGGGCCTGTTCTTGTGCTGCTCTGTTCTATACTCATGTTCTAAAGATTGTCACGACTGGGTTGCATGAAAGTTAGAGGAGGCTAATTGTTCCCCAATGATGAATGTAGCAGTAGTGGCACTGAAGGAGGGAAAGCAACGTGGTTAGTGAAGATTACAAGCAAGGCTTTGGAGAAAGCTGGCTGTGATTGAGACCAAGATGGGAATGGATGGGCCAGGTGGATGTGGTCGAGATTCATCTTTGTATGGGTGGAAGGTTTAGATGAAAGTTCAGGGTGGAAAGGAGAGCACTCTGTGTGCAGTAGTGAAGATAACAAGCTGATGAGGATATTAAGGTTATCATGGATGAAGAGGCTGCAGTGGCTGAAGGAAGAACAAAGAGTGGATGCTTCGGGAAGTGACGGAGAAGCCCACATAATGTGCTCTCACATTGGTTCCACATGAAATGCAGATTATTTCCTTTTCATTCTATTTACTTCAGACGAGTGACAATAACACAGTGAGAAAAGCAGAGACACAAGAGACTGCAGATGCTGGAATCTTGAATCTTGAGCAAAGTGTTGGAAGATCTCAGTGGGTCAGGCAGCATCTGTGGAGGGAAAGGACAGACAGTGTTCAGAGGCAGAGCCCTTCTTTAGACTGTGGAAGTGCTGACCTGAAACATTGTCCATTCCCTCCACAGATGCTGCCTGACCCACTGATATCTTCCAACACTTTGTCTTTAGCAAAGGTATAAAAATCATCGGCTTGCCAACTTCAAACTTGGAGCTGATTAGAGAAGGATGAGGGTTTGGACTTGCTTAAATTCCACAGTTGAGCATCAAGCTAGGAAACACACATTCCAGTGGGAGTTCTATAAACAGGCAATGCAGATAGGTGCCAAGATAGCTTCACCTTCCCACAGCACAATGGAACTATTTATGGGAAGTCACAGACTTGCCAGCACCTCGCCTTTCTTCCCTTGTGTAACCACAGTCAATGTTTAAATATTTTTTAATTCATGATAATGAAACAAGCACATCGTCCGTTCAATGTAGAATGGAACTGGACCAAGTAAAGATTTTAAAGGATCCAGTGGCAGTAGATGTGCTGTGGTAATAGATGGACGTGGGAGTATTCTGCACCAGAGGAATACATTTTTCCATTCTCTTCATTTCCTACACTGAGCGGGGAAGGAAATTAGAATAGCTGATTTTATTGCTGTCGAGTGGTTAAGGCTGTTAGGGCAGGCTACATGTATGTTTGCTACTGGTGGTACAGTGGTAAGTGCTGCTGCCTCACAGCGCCAGAGACACAGGTTCCATCCCGACTACGGGTGCTGTCTGTACGGAGTTTGTACGTTCTCCCCGTGACCTATGTGGGTTTTCTGCGAGATCTTCGGTTTCCTCCCACACTCCAAAGACGTAGGTTAATTGGCTTGGAGTAAATGTTAAAAAACAATTGTCCCTAGTGTGTGTAGGATAGTGTTAGTGTGCGGGGATCGCTGGTCGGTGCGGACTCGATGGGCCTGTTTCCGTGCTGTAACTAAACTAAACTAAAAGAATAATGGTCTAACAAGATGGTGTATGTGGGGAGAATAGAAGGAGAAAGCTCCATTCCTTGCAGGAGTTTGACTAGCTGATGTTACGAAGCCTGCTAGACACACTAAGTAACACACAAGGAGTGGCCCTTCATATGATCATGGCTGATCTGCCCCAAACCTGATCTCCACTTCCATGCCAATTCCACGCAGCACTACATTCCCTGGTCTTTCAAAGACTTATTCACTGCTGCTTTAAAACCTGCAATCCAGCTCCAGAATGGAATGGAGTATGGATACTTTATTGTCACATGTGACCAGGGGCAGTGAGGTTCTTTGCTGGCGTACCCAATGTGTACAATTAGCAGCCACCTACGGCGTTGACAAAGTTACAAGTCACGGCGGTCACCCCTCACGGCGGTCCCTCCATTGTTCTTCCCCTCCCCCTCACGGCGGGTCCCTCCATTGCTCCTCCCCTCCCCCCTCACGGCATCCCCCCCACGCCGGCTTCTTCATTGCTCTTCCCCTCCCCCCACCAGGCCAGCTCCTCCATTGCTTTTCCCCTCCCCCCTCATCGACCGTGAGTCGAGCCGCAAGTCATCACCGTCGCGGCAAGGCAGAGTGCTCCTGGGTAGAGAGTTCCAGAGTGACACCGCACCCTGTGTGCGTAGACATCCCGATGCATGTCTTTGGACTTTACTTTAGTGGTACAACATGGAAACAGGCCCTGTGGCCCACCGAGTCCGAGCCCACCAGTGATCACCCCTTACACTAACACTATCCTACACACTGGGGGCAATTTACAATTTACAGAGCCAATTAACCTACAAACCTGCACGTCTTTGGAATGTGTGAGGAAACCAGAGAAACCCCACAAGGCCACAGGGAGAACGTACACATTTCACACAGAGAGCACCCATAGTCAGGATTGAACCCGGATTCCCGGTGCTTTAAGGCAGCAGCTCTACTACTGTGCCACCATGGCACCTCTTTAAAACCTTCTGCGATCTAGTCTTCAGAATGCGCTGGAGTTTAGAGTTCCAGAGGCTTGTGTGAGAGGACATTACTATGCATTTGGGTTAACATGTGATGAGTGTTTGTTGGCACTGGGCCTGTACTCGCTAGATCTTAGAAGGATGAGGGGGGATCTTCATTGAAACATACTGAAAACTGAAAGGCTTGGATAAGGGTGGATGTGGAGAGGATGTTTCCACTGGTGGGAGAGTCTAGGACTTAGAGGTCGTAGCCTCAGAATTAAAGGACGTTCCTTTAAGGAGGAGATGAGGAGTAATTTATTTAGTCAGAGGGTGGTGAATCTGTTGAATTCATTGCCGCAGAAGGCTGTGGAGGCTGCCAATGGATATTTTTAAGGCAGAGGTAGATAGATTTTTGATTAGTGCGGGTGTCGGAGGTTATGGGGAGAAGGCAGGAGAATGGGGTTGAGAGGGAGAGATAGATCAGCCATGATTGAATGGCGGAGTAGACTTGATGGGCCAAATGGCCTAATTGTGCTCCTATCACATGACTGTATGTCCGTTTTAACTAACCACCCCGTTACCTTGTAAACTATGCCCTGTTTGAGACTCCCCCACTCATGGAAGCAGCTTCACATCTACCTTATCATGTCTTACATGTTTCAATAAAATTGTCCCTTAATCTCCTAAACTCCAAAAAACATGGGCCTGGCCTTTTCAGTCATGTGCGTTAGCCCTCTCGTTACAGGAGCTACCTTTGTTAAACCATGGGCAATATCCACTGCTAGGATATCCTTTGTTAAATAACAGGACCAAATCTGCAGACAGCTCTCCGAGTGCAGCTCAGCAACACCTTATGCAATTGTAATAAGTCTCTATTTTTAAACCCCAGAGACCAGTATCTCATTTGCTTCTTAATTACTTGCTTCAGCTGCACGCTAATCTTTTGTGTTTCATCAGGAGAACATTAGATCCCGCTGAATGCCAGTCATTCACAGTCGCTATCTCATTTAGATAATAGTCTGCCTTCTGCTCCCTCCTATAGAAGTACACGACCTCCCATTTACCTACAGTGTACACCCTACACTCCACCTATCTGCATCCACTGTCAGAGTCCACACATCCTCATGGCAACATATTCCTCTGTCTGTCCTCACTCTCAAAGATAGACACAAAACTCTGGAGATAGACGCAAAACCCTGCAGGTCCGACAGCATCTGATCTTCAGTGTGAACCACCATCTCATAAGGGATAGGAAAAAATAAGGCCATTCAGCCCATCAAGTCTACTCCGCCATTCAATCATGGCTGATCTATCTCTCCCTCCCAACCCCCATTCTCCTTCCTTCTTCCCATAACCTCTGAGACCAGTACTAATAAGTATGTGAAGAAGAAAACAATTAGTTAAGACAAATGTGGGTCCTTTGAAGACAGAAACAGGTGAATTTATTATGGGGAACAAGGAAATGGCAGATGAGATGAACAGATACTTTGGATCTGTCTTCACTAAGGAAGACACAAACAATCTCCCAGATGTCCTAGTGGCCAGAGGACCTAGGGTGACGGAGGACCTGAAGGAAATTCACATTAGGCAGGAAATGGTGTTGGGTAGACTGATGGGACTGAAGGCTGATAAATCCCCTGGGCCCGATGGTCTGCATCCCAGGGTACTTAAGGAAGTGGCTCTAGAAATCGTGGATGCATTGGTGATCATTTTCCAATGTTCTATAGATTCAGGATCAGTTCCTGTGGATTGGAGGGTAGCTAATGTTATCCCACTTTTTAAGAAAGAAGGGAGAGAGAAAATGGAATTATAGACCAGTTAGTCTGACATCAGTGGTGGGGAAGATGCAGGAGTCAATTATAAAAGATGAAATGGCGGCACATTTGGATAGTAGTAACAGGATTGTTCCGAGTCAGCATGGATTTACGAAGGGGAAATCATGCTTGACTAATCTTCTGGAATTTTTTGAGGATGTAACTAGGAAAATGGACAGGGGAGAGCCGGTGGATGTGGTGTACCTGGACTTTCAGAAAGCCTTTGATAAGGTCTCGGATTAGTGGGCAAAATTAGAGCACATGGTATTGGAGGTAGGGTATTGACATGGATAGAAAATTGGTTGGCAGACTGGAAACAAAGAGTGGGGATAAATGGGTCCCTTTCAGAATGGCAGGCAGTGACTAGTGGGGTGCCGCAAGGCTCGGTGCTGGGACCGCAGCTATTTACAATATACATTAATGATTTAGATGAAGGGATTAAAAGTAACATTAGCAAATTTGCGGATGACACAAAGCTGGGTGGCAGTGTGAACTGTGAGGAGGATGCTATGAGGATGCAGGATGACTTGGACAGGTTGTGTCAGTGGGCGAATGCATGGCAGATGCAGTTTAATGTGTATAAATGTGAGGTTATCCACTTTGGTGGTAAGAACAGGAAGGCAGATTATTATCTGAAAGGTGTCAGGTTAGGAAAAGGGGAAGTACAACGAGACCTGGGTGTCCTTGTACATCAGTCACTGAAATTAAGCATGCAGGTACAGCAGGCAGGACTGTCATATGTTGAAAGAATGGAGCGACTGGGCTTGTATACACTGGAATTTAGAAGAATGAGAGGGGATTTTATTGAAACAAATAAGATTATTAAGGGATTGGACACGCTCAAGGCAGGAAACATGTTCCCGATGTTGGGGGAGTGTTGTGGTGATCGTATAATAACAGAAGCCTTACACCTGGATAACGATCCAAAGACTTTATTAACTACATAGCAAGCACGACCTCACGTTCCACTTGCACTAACCCGAATCTCGCAAGCAGTGGTCACTCAAAAGCTACTGGGGCGTAACTACAAAAGTATGTCGCATAACATGAGTAACACCATTACACTAATCTACAGGGAGGCCAGGACCAGGGGGCACAGTTTAAGAATAAGGGGTAGGCCATTTAGAATGAAAAGGAAAAACATTTTCACCCAGAGAGTTGTAAATCTGTGGAATTCTCTGCCTCAGAAGGTAGTGGAGGCTGATTCACTGGATGCTTTCAAGGGATATGGGGAGAAGGCCGGATAGTGTTAGTGTGCGGGGTGATCGGTGGTCGGTGTGGACTCAGTGGGCTGATAGGCTGTATCTCTAAACTTAACTAAATTAAAGACTCCACCTGCTGCTCTAGTTTTTAGTTTTAGAGATACAGCACGGAAACAGGCCTTTCGGCCCACCGGGTCTGCGCCGGCCAGCGATCCCCGCACATTAACACGATTCTAAACACAATGGGGACAATTTTTACATTTACCAAGCCAATTAACCTACGTGCCTGTTAGCCTTTGGAGTGTGGGAGGAAACTGAAGATCTCGGAGTAAACCCGCGCAGGTCATGGGGAGAACGTACAAACTCCGTACAGACAGCGCCCGTAGTCGGGATCAAACCCGGGTCTCCGGCGCTGCATTCGCTGTAAGGCAGCAACTCTACCGCTGCACCACCGTGCCGCCCAGTTCAATCCTCTTCCACCCTTATCTTACACCTTTTGTCTGTTCATCCCTAGCCTTTGTCCAACCCTCTGCTACCAACCCCCTCTTCTTCACCCGTATCCACCTGTCACTCACCAGGCTTTGTCCTGCCCACACCGCTCCAGCCTTCTCCCCTCCCCCATCAAAATGTCTGGAAAAGGGTCCTGACCCAAAACGTCACCTATCCATGGTCTCTACAGATGCTGCCTGACCCGCTGAGTTACTCCAGCACTTTGTGCACTTCCACCTATTTTCATGACATCAGCAAATTTGGATATTTTATATACTTTCCCTCCACCTCACTAAAAGTGACTGATGGATAAAGACTGATCCTAGGGGTGCTCTGGAGGGTTGCAGCTTTCCGGCCTAGAAGATGCGTATCTATTGTGCTTCTATGTGTCCTGTGAGATAACCAGCATCCAGTGCATGTTAACACTTCGCCTGTCCATGACCACCAACTTCTATGCACTAGCCTTCCATGTGGGCGGCCCAGCGGTAGAGTTGCTGCCTTACAGCGAATGCAGCGCCAGAGACCCGGGTTCCATCCCGACTACAGGTGCTGTCTGCACGGAGTTTGTATGGGTTTTCTCCGAGGTCTTCGGTTTCCTCCTACACTCCAAAGATGTACAGGCTTGTCGGTTAATTGGCTTGGTATAAGTGTAAATTGTCCCTAGTGTTAATGTGCGGGGATCGCTGGTCGGAGCAGACTCGGTGGACTGGAGGGTCTTTTTCCGCGCTGTATCTCTAAACGTGTGGCACTTTATTGAATGCATTATGGATACATTACCAACTCTAATCTAAATACACTGCATTTCCACTAGTCTTCTAAAGAGAGACACAAAATACTGGCGTAACTCAGCGGGTCAGGCAGCATCTCTGGAGAAAAAGGATGAGTGCCGTTTCGGGTTGGGATCATTCTTCAGACCTCTATGTGTCTATCTTTGGTATAAATCAGCATCTACCATTCTTTGTTTCTCCGTTATCAACTCTGCTTGTTATAAGCTCAAATAATAAGTTCTTGATTAGTGCAGGTGTCAAGGGTTATGGGGAGATGGCAGGAAAATGGGATTAGGAGGCAGAGATCAGCCATGATTGAATGGTGGAGTAGACCTGATGGACCGAATGGCCTCATTGAACTTCTATAACTTGTGAACCAGCAAATTTGTCAAACATGATTCCACTTTCACAAAACTACTTTGACTTAGTTTGATTGTAAATTATAATGGAAGCTCCGATGTGCTGCTCATTCACCCTTCCACTCAAGAATTGGACTCTTTAAACCAGTCACGTAGTTCCCAGCAGCTCGTCTTTCTTATATTGTATAACCATGGCCAGTGTTTATTTTTTATTCACAATAATTTATCAAGCTCAGTTTCCGTTCCCCGTAACCAGATTAAATAAAGACCTTAAAGAGAAACTAAGTGCGGTAGATATGCTATGGTAATAAATTAAAATGGCAGATCACTGCTCTGTTGGGCCCATTCTCTTCAATTCCTTCACTGAGTTGGGAAGGATATTTGACTTGCTGATATTTTGTTTTGCTGTAGAGTGATCAGCCCCTTAACACTGTAAAATAAGATGGTTCATTGAAAACTTAATGTGGGGAGGAGGAGAAAATTTCACTTTATGTATCATAAGTATAAAGAGAAAATTCTAACATACTTGATATACTATTTTCACACAAAAGGTGGTGGGTGTATGGAACAAGCTGCCAGAGGAGGTAGTAGAGGCTGGGACTATCCTAACATTCATGGATAGGACAGGTTTATGGGCCAAATGCGGGCAGGTGGGGCTAGGGTGGCTGGGACATGTTGGCCGGTGTGGGCAAGTTGAGCTGAAGGGTATGTTTCCGCACTATATCACTATCACTCTACGGTGTATGCAAAAACAAAAGGATCTATTTTGACTGTTATAAAATGTAGACACAAAAGTGTGTGGCATTAAATTGTTTGCTGGAAGAGAGGGCATTGTTGCAAATACTCGTGCTGCTTTTCCTTTTGCTTATTTCAGTCACAGACACTCTCCTGCCATTTGTACCTCCACAGTGATCATAAGCTGTCTGCTTAGACATGTACTATAAACTGAATTAAGAAAGAGTGTAATATCAAATAAAGGACTGAAATAAATAGCCTGTCGTGCACAGTTAGCATGTAGCCAACTCATACGGTTCAAATAAGGACTTGTATTCAATTCCCAATCAGTTTAAATTCGGGTAATTCCAGCTGAATAATTGATAATTAGTTTAGAGATTCAGTGCAGAAACAGGCCCTTCGGCCCACCAAGTCATCACCGACCAGCGATCCCGGTACACTAACACTTATCCTACACACACTAGGGACAATTTTACATTTATACCAAGCCAATTAATCTACAGACCTATCGGTCTTTGGAGTGTGGGAGGCAACTGAAGATCTCAGGGAAAGCCCATGGGGAGAACGTACAATCTCCGTACAGACAGCACCCGTAATCAGGATAGAACTGGGGTCCCTGGGGCAGTGAGGCAGCAACTCTACCGCTGCCACACCGTGCAGATTTGACTAGAATAGACCAGAAAAAACTGATTATGATCAAATGTGATGATACTATTAATGTTCAGGTGAAAAGCACCCGTCAGTCAAACCCTCGAGGCTGTCCCCAGATGACCACAAGGTCCTGTTCCGCTTGTAACATGAAAGTTAGAGATGAACAAGCGGAGTGTGATGGAGAGCAGCAGAGATGGAGATAGTGCGGCAAGAGTAACTGGCAGCCGCCTCACTGAGTGAGTGAGTGAGTGAGTGAGTGAGTGAGTGAGTGAGTGAGTGAGTGAGTGAGTGAGTGAGTGAGTGAGTGAGTGAGTGAGTGAGTGAGTGAGTGAGTGAGTGAGTGAGTGAGTGAGTGAGTCTGCCCAGTGCTCACTGCTCACCCCAACCCAGCCGCTGATTGTTGTGCTAAAGGAAATAGAGTGCTAGAGTAACTCAGTGGGTCAGACAGCATCTCTGGAGACCATGGATAGGTGACGTTTCACAGAGTGCTGGAGTAACTCAGAGGGTCAGGCAGCATCTCTGGAGAAAAAGGATGGGTGATGTTTCAGGTCGGAATCCTTCTTCAGACTGAAATGGACTTCAGACTGAAGAAGGGCCCTGTACCGAAACATCACCTATCCATGTTCTCCAGGACATGCTGCCTGACCCGCTGAGTTACTCCAGCACTCTGTGTCCATCTTTGGTACACACCATCATGATTTGGAAACATAAACGTTCACTGTTACCAGGTGTAAATGCTGGAAGTTCCTCCTCATCAACATCAACAAAACCAACAGTTCATCAACAGAAGGACTGCCGCAGTTCATGAGAGTATCTCACTGGCACTTTCTTGATGCTAATTGGGGACTGATCTGGAAAACATGGATAGGTGACATCTTGGGTTAGTAGCCTCCTTCAGACTGTTGTGGCTTGGGAAGTGGGTGGGGGGGCAGGATGGGGTGGTGGGGAGAGAAGGATGGAAAAGCCCCATCCCCAGCCAACAGAAAATGCTGGCAAATCCACTCCCGCCCATCCCGGCCCCTTGCTCATTGAACTTGGCATCATGTTCGGCAACAACACTGGGCCGAAGAGCCTGCTCATGTGTTGTGCTGTTCTATGTTCTATTTGCATCTAGAGGTTGTCCATATGTCGGTCATTCTTAACCTGGGAGGACCTGAAATAATGAACACTATTCTCTCGGTGCACTTTGAATAACCTTGAACTTGTACACAAAGTTTTTCCCACCAAAGTTTCCTGCTTCTCTTCCCATGCTCACACTCTTCAGCATTTCATTCTTTGAATAATCCGTGCAGAATAAAGGGTGGAACAAACAAACCTGGTTGTCTTAGAAACCCGCGGATAATCTATGTGCTGCAGACAAAGCACTGAGAGTAATGAATTCCAACAAGTAATAAGATCATTCAGGTTTTAATATTTTCTACTGATGTTCCATTTCAAAAAACATCAGCCTGACCTGTTGATTTGTCCCAACAAAGCAAATGCCATTATTGTCAATTTATAGTATTTAATTATTAGCTCTTTTTCCGTCAAATTTGTTTTATCATAAATCGAACTGAAGGTTTAATTTATGTAACAGCTTCAACAAACATTAAAGAGCGGTACAATAAGTTACAATCAAGCTTCAATGTTAATTAAAAATAACTAAGTTCACCGTATGGTATCTTGTTAGATGGTCTTTGGTATGCTTCTCCCTTGATTCCATGTCCCACTGTCTTGCCAAGAGGAATTTAACAAACAATGCCAATTCTCTGCCAATTTCACTTTGGAAGATTTTTTTCTTCTAGTCATATTTGTTCTGTGAAGAACAGTGATTTGAAACCATCAGTTTGTTCAGTCACCAGAGATCTCTCCAAACAATAACATCTCCTGAATGCAATCAATATTTGAATCATCGAGTCATACAACATGGAAACAGGCCCTTTGGCTCAGCTCTTCCATGCTGATCAAGGTGGCCAATCTAAGATTGTTCCATTTTGCCGCATTTAGTCCGTATCCCTCCAAACCTTATAGTATGGGCGGCATGGTAGCGCAGCGGTAGAGTTGCTGCTTTACAGCGAATGCAGCGCCGGAGACTCAGGTTCGATCCTGACTACGGGTGCTGTACTGTAAGGAGTTTGTACGTTCTCCCCGTGACCTGCGTGGGTTTTCTCCGAGATCTTCGGTTTCCTCGCACACTCCAAAGACGTACAGGTATGTAGGTTAATTGGCTGGGTAAATGTAAAAATTGTCCCTAGTGGGTGTAGGATAGTGTTAATGTACGGGGATCGCTGGGCGGCACGGACTTGGTGGGCCGAAAAGGCCTGTTTCCGGCTGTATATATATGATGATGATATGATGATGATAGTATAAGAAAATAACTGCAGATGCTGGTACAAATCGATTTATTCACAAAATGCTGGAGTAATTCAGCAGGTCAGGCAGCATCTCGGGAGAGAAGGAATGGGTGACGTTTCGGGTCGAGACCCTTTCTCAGTCTGACATAGACATAGAAAATAGGTGCAGGAGGAGGCCATTCGGCCCTTCGAGCCAGCACCGCCATTCATTGTGATCATGGCTGATCATCCAAAATCAGTACCCCGTTCCTGCTTTTTTCCCCATATCCCCACATCTTCTCCAGAGATGATGCCTGACCCACTGAGTTACTCCAGCGCTTTGTGTCTTCATTTTGTAAACCAGCATCTGCAGTTCCCTGTTTGTACATGGTTCTACTAAAATAGAACAACTTGTCCTATTCAATATTCTGTAAAATATTATGATTATGTGCAATATGTAACTTTTTCACATTGCCAATACATTCTCTAAACAGTATGAACTAAAGATTAGCAATGTAAGACAATTTATTTTTGCAATAGATATTTCCTGATTCGCAAGAAAGGTATCCCAAGATGACAAAAAGACTGCCATCAATTGTGATTGAGCCAACAGAGGGTGGGGATGTGGAGAGCGGAGAGCTACGGTGGCCTCCTGATGAGATGAACGTGTTGGAAGGTGAAGAACACCACCAAAGTGAATTAACTTCTAAACCAAAAACACCGGAAAATGCAGAGGACGGTAAAACACACGTTTCTTTTGATGGGCTCATGTGATTTATTTAGTTTCGTTTCGTTTAGAGACACTGCATGGAAACAGACCCTCTCCACCACTGATTCTGCACCAATCTTCGATTACCCATGCACTAGTTCTACATTATCCCACTTTCGCATCCTACACATGGGGATATGGGTCAATTTATACAGGGCCAATTAACCTACAAACCTGCACGTCTTTGGAGTGTGGGAGGAGCACCTGGAGAAAACCCAATGGTCACAGGGAGCATGTACAAACTCTGTGCTGCCAGCACCTATAGTCAGGATCAAACGCTGTGGGGCAGCAACTCTACCACAGCACCACCATGCCGCCCTAGTTGACTGTGGAGATATGTATATCTTTTGAGCAACTGATCTCAATGATGTAATTTTAATTCACTTACTTGATTTACCACATATTTTCCTTTGAGGTTCCTGCCATCCTCACCCAATCCTCCCTTGAACCATGTGGAGGAACAGTTCCTCAGGCACTCCTGTCATTCCTCCTACATTCTTCAGTTACGGTCAATCTTCATCTGAAGATTCCGGCAGAGGGTGTCAATCTGTTCTCACCTGACGCCCATAAACATACAGTTTCCTAAAACACTCACTGTGTTGGATTAGAACTAGAAGCTTTTGCTGACTATTTACTTGTCCCAAGAAAACTGGTGTGGCAGAGATAGTTACTGCCTCAATGACCCGGGTTCATAGTGTTACTGCCTCAATGACCCGGGTTCGATCCTGCTGTCTGTGTGGAGTTTAAGCGTTCTCTCTGTGACCACGTGGGTTTCCTCCAGGTGTTCCAGTTTTCTCTCACATCCCCAAAAAATACGGATTTGTGGATTAATTGGCCCTTTGTAAATTGTAGGGAGTGGAGGAGAAAGTGGGTTAACATAGAACGTGTGAACGGGTGACCGATGGTCAGCCTGGGTTTGGCGGGCCAAGGACCTGTTTCCATGCTGTATCTCTATACTAAAAAACATATCATTGTTGTAATGTTGAATTTCAGAAACTGTTACAGCAGAGTATTATTACAATTTTGAAGCAGAGTATTCAGGCAATATAAGTTATATCAATGCACAATGTTCCATTATGTATTAACAGCGACAATGCAGTGGCATTATCGTTATTAATGCAGAGTGAAATATATTTTTCTGCAGAAATGAATGTAACAATATCTGGTGCTTGGTAGTCATATTAGGCATTCAATTACTGCAGAAAGGATGAGTTGCAGGATACATCATTGAAGGAAAACCAGGCATCTGGGACATGAGTGATATGGAAAGGACTTTATTATGTACTTACTGCAAGTGCATGGAGTTCAGTGGGTTTCAGTGGAAGAGGTAACAAGAAAGTGCTGGTCTCAGGTAGTGAATGTGTAAATGAGCAGAGCATCTTGGACACGTCCCCAGTTAATCACCCCTCTACCGTTATCTGCATTGCTGCACCATTTGTGTAAAATAACAATGGATCCATTGGCCAGGCCACTATTTTGACAGAAACTAACAGTGGGTTTATTTTAGTTTAGCTTAGAGATACAGTGTTGAAACAGACCCTTCGGCCCACCGAGTCCGCACCAACCTGTGATCACCCATACAATAGCTCTGTCCGACACACTGGGTACAATTTACAGAAGCCAATTAACCTACAAACCTGTACATCTGGAGTGAGGAAAGCAGAGCACCCGGAGAAAACACACGCAGGTCACGGGGATAGCGTGCAAACTTCGTGCAGACGGCACCCTTAGTCAGGATGTAACCTGGGTCTCTGGTACAGTAAGGCAGCAGCTCTACCGCTGTGCCACCTTAGGCAGCATCTGTGAAGAATATGGATAAGTGGCATTTCAGGTCGGGTCCCTTCTACAGACTCACCTCTGTCATGTTTGCACCAATCCCCACGACCTCCCTCTTTCGGATGCAGAATGGTCGGTCCTGACCTTTATACCTCTCCCTTGTTTCGACACTATTTTGACAGCATATTTTCACGTAATGGGTTTCTGATCTGAGGCCAGAGGAGGAAACCAATGAACTTTTCCACCAGAGGGAGGATGATTTGGAGCATAATTCATGGAGATTGCTCAAAAAAAACTTTGCAGGGCTCTGAAGACAAGCTGATACTTACATGAATTTCACATAAGAATATGTCAAACAAGAACAAAAATAAGTTACCAAAGTAGAGGTGGGTAGTATTTGGGTATCTTCATAAGTTCAGAAATCATAGGAGCAGAAGAAGGCTAATCAGTCCATCAAGTTTACTCTGCCATTCAATCATGGCGGATCTAGTTTCCCCTCTCAGCCCCATTCTCCTGCCTTCTCCCCATAACCCCTGACACCCGTACTAATCAAGAACCTACCAATCTCCATTTAGAAAATACCCAATGACAATGAGATTCACCACCCTCTGACTACAGAAATTCCTCCTCGTCACCTTTCCAAATGTATGTCCTTTTACTGTCAAACTGTGCCCTCTAGTCCTAGACACTCCCACTAGTGGAAACATCCTCGCCACATCTATCTATCCAAGCCTTTCACCAGTCAGTAAGTTTCAACGACTCCTTCTAAACTCCAGCGAGTACAGGCCCAATGCCATTAAACGCTCATCATATGATAACCCACTCATTCCTGGGATCATTGTTGTAAACCTCCTCTAGACCCTCTCCAGAGCCAGCACATCCTCTGGACCCTCTCCAGAGCCAGCACATCCTCTGGACCCTCTCCAGAGCCAGCACATCCTCTGGACCCTCTCCAGAGCCAGCACATCCTCTGGACCCTCTCCAGAGCCAGCACATCCTCTGGACCCTCTCCAGAGCCAGCACCTCCTCTGTACCCTCTCCAGAGCCAGCACATCCTCTGGACCCTCTCCAGAGCCAGCACCTCCTCTGTACCCTCTCCAGAGCCAGCACATCCTCTGGACCCTCTCCAGAGCCAGCACCTCCTCTGTATCCTCTCCAGAGCCAGCACATCCTCTGGACCCTCTCCAGAGCCAGCACCTCCTCTGTACCCTCTCCAGAGCCAGCACATCCTCTGGACCCTCTCCAGAGCCAGCACATCCTCTGGACCCTCTCCAGAGCCAGCACATCCTCTGGACCCTCTCCAGAGCCAGCACATCCTCTGTACCCTCTCCAGAGCCAGCACCTCCTCTGTACTCTCTCCAGAGCCAGCACATCCTCTGGACCCTCTCCAGAGCCAGCACATCCTCTGGACCCTCTCCAGAGCCAGCACATCCTTCCTCAGATATGGTGCCCACAATTGCTCACAAAATTCCAAATGTGGCTTTATAGAGCCTCAGCATTACATCCCTGTTCTTATATTCTAGTCCTCTGGAAATGAATGCTAACATTGCATTTGCATGTCTGCCCTGGAATAAGGATTTGTTAGAATAAACATATGTTTATGACTGCTCTTTTAGTATCTGTGCTGTTTGACTCCTTATTATAGCAGGAAGCTCCAGGGGGCAAGTCAGCTGAATCAGGCAGATGGATCAGCGAGGAATGATGTTATCTCAGTCCCATGCCTGTCAAAATATTCGTGGAGATATTGTTTGGTTTTATGTAGAAAAGCCACAGTGTTTTTGACTGACTTGGTGGCCAAGTCTATGGATATTTATAAGACATAGATAGATTCTTGATTAGTATGGGTGTTAGGGGGTATGGGGAGAAGGCAGGAGAATGGGGTTAGGAGGGGGAGATAGATCAGCCATGATTGTGGTTGCCAACTGTCCCATATTAGCTGGGACATCCCGTACTTTGGGTTAAATTGGTTTGTCCGGTACGGGACCACCCTGTATTAGGCCCGGGGGCTAGCTGTAGGCCCAGATGCTGTAGGCCCGGAGGCCCGGGCACCGCCTAATGGAGATTGCGTAGCAATCTGCCTCCTGGCCTGGGCGGCCGCCATTGATGGAGCGGAAGCACGTGGCCGCTGGCTGGGTGAGGTCACGTGGGGCGCGGGGCAGTGACGTCACCTTGTCCCTTATTTGGGAGTGAGATAGTTGGCAATCCTAGCCATGATTGAATGGTGGAGTAGACGTAATGGGCCGAATTGCCTAATTCTGCTTCTATCACTTATGACCTTAAGCTAACTTTCATTTCACTCATGTGAAATGTTCAGGTAACATTGCATTTACACATTCAATACATCATGCCTGTCTGTCTGGTAACAACAGTGGCGTTCCATTGGCCAGATACACAACCGGTAATGTTAGTTCTGTTCATTCTAGATGTATCATCAGCGCCCAGTCAGACACCAGAAATCGAAATAGACTGTTCTGGTCAAAGAACATCAGAAAGCTCGACTGAGAGCAGCTAAAAGCTGGCACCACCTGACTGGAACCCCACTGTGAAGGTTTGGTCACAGACTGGAATCTGGTAGAGAACCTCAAAAGGGATTCCGAGTCGACTGACTTGTTTGTCAAAAGGCTTCATCTGAATGTTCAGCTGTACTTGAATTTCTGACAATTATTTACATATGTGGTGGTTGATGTTATGTAGAGATAGTATTTATTGTTTCTATATTGTCTGTGTCTTCAACCTTAAGGATAAAGTATAGATTTAAGTTTAATGTCCACATTTGATCAGCTGTGTATTTTGTTGTCTACATAGCTACAGAGGCAGTAGTTTTTACTCTTTACTCTTCTTCGAAGTCAATCACCATACTGGATCGGATTATTACTTAAATTGGCGTTTAATAGGCATTATAGTCAAGTATTCACAAGTATTCCACACATTTTATTGTAAACGCAAACTGGGAATAAGCAAAAGATGACCTGAACATTCTGCTCCACCGCCCCACCAGTACTGCATCTTAGTGCAAACTGCTGTAGATGTTTGGGGCTTTGAATGCCAGAGGTCATCTGCAGGCCAGGATCTTTGTTTCTGAAAAGTTGGAACTGTTTAACACTGTGATTTATGACCCTGAGAGAGCTTGGACAGAAATCAGTTAGTAATTTGAGGAAACAAAAACATAAGTTTGAGGTCTTGCTATTTTAAGCCTTTTTTCCATTGGTAAGTTGGCACAGCTCAGAGTCACAGGAAAAATAAATCTGACCGAGATCAATAGAGACAGTGGAGGAAAAATAGTACAAGGCCAAACAATGCCTAAACCATCACCGATTATTTGTGATATTTTAAATGGGACGTGTCTTTTATGTTTATGTGATGATTCATTTTTAAGTCAAAAGCCTTCAATCCTTTTTACTGCTGCCACAATAAAATAAACAGGTTCAAATGTCAGTTTATTTCTAGAAAACTGATAAAAAAAGGACAGATTTTCATTCTTCTTATGCTGTACTATATTCCTCTTAAAGAATGAACAGGCTGGGATACCAGGTGTTTGTCAGTAAGATATACGGGAATGGGATAATAACAGGGAAGTGTGTGTATCGTGGAGAAGTCAAAGCAAACGTAGTCACAGGGAAGGACTATTGAAATGTTGTAATGGTGGAGGGATATAGACACAATTGAAACAATGCCAGAGACTCGGGCAGGCAGACCAGCAGTGTCACATTGAGGGATACAGCAAAGTACTGTTCCTCCAACCTCACCATTTCAGTGTCAAACCTCAGATCTCGATGTCAGTGACACAGCTATTCCCGCTTGCTCCTGTACTTGTTTAATGCTGTGACACATTGTCTCTTAAATTCAGAAAACCAGCGTTGCCTGTCCATGCCAGACTTCTGTCTCAACTGCAAACAAGTTAGGATTGCTAAGTGATTTTCCAGACCTTTTGAGAAAAAAAAATTGTTATTTGCTTTCTTGATTGAAAAGGAGAAGAAAAAAAATCATCTTGTATGTTCCCCTCACCGGATGATGATGCTATTCCTTCCAGCAGTTTGCCTTGATTTGTTGGCAACAGTACGGCAGAATAGAAAGACTTAATAGATTTAACTGTAGGCTTAACTCACACCAATGGTGCACAACACAGCATTATAACAGTGACAAGTAATTGGGGTTAGTGCCAATAAACCCCACACCACTTCAAGCTTTGACCCCAAAAATTATTAGCATTTATTAATTGGATTTTATGCGTACAATTAATTAAGAAATAAATGTAGACAGCTTAAAGTATGATGTTCACTTGTCAATGATCCAAGATGGTGCACAACCCAAGCTGGTCACGGAAGTGGATCTGCATTCACACATTACAGCCGCTCCATTCTTTTACACCTCTGCTCCAACAGCAGCATTTCTTCCTTTAACTATGCTCTTCTTAATCTATTCATGTTATTCAATAGACAATAGGTGCAGGAGGAGGCCATTTGGCCCTTTGAGCCAGCACCGCCATTCAATGTGATCATGGCTGATCATTCACAATCAGTACCCCGTTCATGCCTTCTCCCCATACCCCCTATCTTTAAGAGCTCTAACTAACTCTCTCTTGAAAGCATCCAGAGAATTGGCCTCCACTGCCTTCCAAGGCAGAGAATTCCACAGATTTACAACTCTTTGACTGGAAAAAAAATTCTGCAACTCCGTTCTAAATGGCCTACCCCTTATTCTTAAACGGTGGCCCCTGGTTCTGGACTCTCCCAACATTGGGAGCATGTTTCCTGCCTGTAATGTGTCGAATCCCTTAATAATCTTATATGTTTCAATAAGATCCCCTCTCATCCTTCTAAATTCCAGTGTATACAACCCTAGTCACTCCAGTCTTTCAACATACGACAGTCCCGCCATTCCTGGAATTAACCTAGTGAACCTACGCTGCACGCCCTCAATAGCAAGAATATCCTTCCTCAAATTTGGAGACCAAAACTGCACACAGTACTCCAGGTGCGGTCTCACTAGGGCCCTGTACAACTGCAGAAGGACCTCTTTGCTTCTACACTCAACTCCTCTTGTTATGAAGGCCAACATTCCATTGGCTTTCTTCACTGCCTGCTGTAGCTGCATGCTTCCTTTCAGTGACTGATGCACTAGGACACCCAGATCTCGTTGTACTTTTCTCGTTGTACGTTCTCTTTTCCTAACTTGACACCATTCAAATAATAATCTGCCTTTCTATTCTAACCACGAAAGTGGATAACCTCACATGTAACTGCATCTGCCATGCATCCGCCCACTCACACAACCTGTCCAAGTCACCCTGCAACCTCATAGCATCTTCCTCATAGTTCACACTGCCACCCAGCTTTGTGTCATCTACAAATTCCCTTCATCATGTATCTCTACACTGTGGATGGCTCGATTGTAATCACGTAATGTCTTTCCGCTTACTGGATAGCACGCAACAAAAGCTTTTCACTGTACCTCGGTACACGTGGCATTAAACTAAACTGAAACTCAAACATGGAAGGCAATGATTCAAAACTGCCCAGTGCACCAGAGAAAGAGTCCTGTAGCTAAGAAGAATGAGGGGGAACATACAGAGTAGTGAAAGGCTTGGATAGAATGGATGTGGAGAGGACGTTTCCACTAGTGGGAGAGTCTAGGACCAGAGGTCACAGCCTCAGAATTAAAGGACGTTCTTTTAGGAAGGAGATGAAGAGGAATTTCTTAAGTCAGAGGGTGGTGAATCTGTGGAATTCTTTGCCACAGAAGGCTGTGGAGGCAAAGTCAGTGGATATTTTTAAGGCTGAGATAGATTCTTGATTAGTACGAGTATCAGAGGTTACGGGGAGAAGTCAGGAGAATGGGGTTAGGAGGGAGAGATAGATCAGCCATGATTGAATGGCGGAGTAGACTTGATGGGCTGAATGGCCTAATTCTACCCCGATCACTTATGATCTTATGATAACTGGAGAAACGAGGAACTACAGATGCTGGTCTACAAAAAAAGACACAATGTGCTGGGGTAACTCAGCTGGGCAGGCAACATCGCTGGAGAACATGGATAGGTGACATTTCGGGTCGAGACCCTACCTCTGTTGAACTTACATCTCCAGTGCTTTCATTCATTTGTCCAATTCTTTTTAAAAAATTGAGTGATGAAAACAAAAGGAAGTCTTCAGCTGTACTAATTTGGGATGAACGATTCTTTGAAGTTTTTTATCCCCAAATGCCTTGAGCAAGCTGGGCATCGGTTTCAGATGAACTAAGAGGGATGACGTTGCACAAGTGTATGGCAGTAGCTTGTCCAGCCTGTCCTTGGTGCCTGATTCATGACGGCAGCATAATCCCCTGATCCCCACTTATCTCCCACTTAGCACACCAGAACCTTACCCATTTGAAAATTGGTGGATTTAATTTCTGGACCCTCTTACCTGCCACATAACCTTTATACAAAAGATCTGGAAAATCACTTTGAATTTTTTTTGTTTAATTCAGAAGTACAACACGGAAACGGGCTCCTCAGCCTACTGAATCCACACTGACCAGGGATCCTCTATCCTACACATGAGGGACAATTTGTCATTTCAAATTAACCTACAAACCTGCACGTCTTTGGAGTGTGGAAACCGGAGCTCCTGAAGAAGGCCCATGCGGGTCACGGGGAGAACGTGTAGACTAGTACAGACAGCACCCGTTGTAGGGATGGATCCTGGGTCTCTGGCTCTGTAAGGGAGCAACTCCACCGCTGCGCAACTGAGCCGCCCGCCCAGTCTGTCCCAATCCTAACCTGTTTGTGGTTCATCTGGCCTTGTCAGGCTGCAGCTAGGTGCCACAATGATCCTGTTGCCCTGTTGAGTTGAGGTGTCGGAGGTGTCTGTCCAGTATAAATGATGGACTCCACAACTTTGATTGGGGTTGTCCTGTGAGCAGAAGCTGGACAAGATGCTGAACTCTGCCCCTCTTTTGTCAAGGCAGCGATCCAACAACATGTTGCTGATTTTGTTCAATACCTACACTTAGTCCAGCTCTCTGATTCCATTTCCACATCATGGTGATTAATTTTAAATTCAGAATTTTTTTTTTAGTACGTTCTTAAACATAGCCTGCGTTTACATTGTCTAACTGTTGCTTTCGATTCATTCAATTCTTGGGAATTTTTATTACAGCTTATAACAGAAAATAATTACATTGTGTTTTAGAAGGAAAAGCATAATTAAGATAATGACACAGCTATAGTTTGCTCCCTTCTGCAAAATGGCAGCAGTCATCAAAGACTGACAGCTATTCCTTGCAGTAAACTTCGCAGGTTCAATGGATATGTTTAAGGCAGTGATAGATAGATTCATGATTAGTACGGGTGTCAGGGGTTATGGGGAGAAGGCAGGAGAATGGGGATAGGAGGGAAAGATAGATCAGCCATGATTGAATGGCGGAGTAGACTTGATGGGCCCAATGACCTAATTCTGCTCCTATTACTTATGACCTGATGAGGTATACAGTCAGGTAGAAGAAAGAATATTCTTCACCAGATACATTTTGAATGTGAACTGCATATATTTCTTAATATCCTATCTTTGTTGTGACATTGTTACTACCATGTTTACAAATACACATCAAAAGGAAGGTGCAAGTATTAAATATATAAGCTGTATATCTTTGGTGGTTAAACATCTGTAATTACATTCTGCTGCATACATTACTTTTCCCAGTGGCTGATATTTATTTGCTTTCTGAAAATAGACAATACTGGTGTTGTGTGGTGATCAGAGAATAGCACTGAAATTCAATGTCGGCAATAGGATAGTCTCCATGCGTTTGAAATGATGTTATCGGCCACAAATAAGACACTGTTTGAATCATTGTCTGTCTCCAAAGAACTCACACTTTCACCATTTTTGTGCTATAGCAATAGAACCTTATATGGCAGCAGAACATATAACTCAGTTCTCGATTCTGTGACCATTTCCTACTTAGTACCAGCCTTTACGATAGGCATGCACATTTGTGATACTGTAACAAGAAAAAGACAGGTCTGACTTTGTTTCTAGTACTTTGTTCAGCAAGAAGTGTATGTGCCACTTTCTTGTTTCAACAGTTCAACAAGGTTTCCCATGCTCTGCTGAGCTGTAATTGAAGTACAATGTGCATATGGTTTCAAAATAAAATTGATTGGAAAACAAGGCCTCAATGTCATTTCCTTACTGATGAAATAAATGCATCTATCTATCTATCTATCTATCTATCTATCTATCTATCTATCTATCTATCTATCTATCTATCTATCTATCTATCTATCTATCTCTCTCTCTCTCTCTATCTATCTATCTCTCTCAGTTTGTTTGTGTGTATGTGTGTGTGGTTCCACACAGCCATAACGCCACCATTTTTGGCCCACCTTATTCACCATTATCCTGGGCACCATTTGAAACAACTCTTTCAAATTGAAGCTACATTTTAAAAATTCCTTTTAAACCGATTTCGTTATGATCTTCAGTGTGTGACGTCACAATGGGACCCGCGCGCCCGATTGGTCCGCGTGACCTTCTTCCCATACTGCAGTGCGCCGCAGAGGCTGTGGCAGAGGGTCCAACAAGATGGCCGTCGCTCACACCAGGAGAAATGGGGCTGAAGACAGTGCATTCTCCCTGTCCACTCTCGCCCACCCACGGCCCCGGGAGATGCTCCCCGCCCGGCAACGGGTCCATGCTGTCCCCCCCGTTCCCCGCCGCAGATTACAGCCCAGCTGCAGGAGACGCTTCCGCTCCCCAGGAGAAACGGGGCCGACGTCACTGCTTCTCCCCTCTCCCCCTTGCTGGCACAGGGCCACAGGGGCACTCCCCACCCGGCAACGGCTGAGGGAGAGGGAGAGGGGAGGGAGAGGGGGAGGGTGGGAGAGGAGGAGGGAGGGAGGGAGGGAGGGTGGAGGGAAGGGTGAAGGGGATGGGAGGGAGAGGGGGAGGGGGGATTGGGTGAAGGGGATGGGGGAGGGGAGGAGGGGATGCCGCACCAATGCAGGAGAAGTCTAGTATTTCATAAAAATGAAACTTCTAGTAATTAGAAGAAGGCAAGAAGAATATAGTCATAGAGTGGACAATTTTACAGAAGCCAATTAACCTACAAACCAGTACATCTTTGGAGTGTGGGAGGAAACTGGAGCACCCGGAGAAAACCCACATGTGTCACAGGGAGAACGTACGAACTCCATACAGACAGCACGCGTAGTTGGGATGGAACCCGGGTCTGCAGGTGCAGCAGGCAGTGAAGAAAGCCAATGGAATGTTGGCCTTCATAACAAGAGGAGTTGAGTATAGGAGCAAAGAGGTCCTTCTGCAGTTGTACAGGGCCCTAGTGAGACCGCACCTGGAGTACTGTGCAGTTTTGGTCTCCAAATTTGAGGAAGGACATTCTTGCTATTGAGGGCGTTCACTAGGTTAATTCCCGGAATGGCGGGACTGTCGTATGTTGAAAGACAGGAACGACTAGGCTTGTACACACTGGAATTTAGAAGGATGAGAGGGGATCTTATTGAAACATATCACAAAATGCACTGTTCTGGACATACACTGACCCCATCCCCGAACTCTACCTCCGCTACATCGACGACTGCATTGGTGCTACCTCTTGTACCCATGCAGAACTCACTGACTTCATACACTTCACTAGCAATTTCTATCCTGCTCGTAAATATACTTGGACTATTGACAATCTATGCTATTAGTTGATATAGTTAATTAGAGACAAGAGCCCCTACTCTTCTGTACACTCCTTATCATTCATAAAGGGACAAACACATTCCGTTCCCAAGGATAACATTTCTGCCACAAACATCCATCTTACTGCTTTCCACTGAAAATAAGCATTCATTTTATATTAGTTAAGACAACAACAAAATATCAATATCTCTAATTAACTATATCAACTAATAGCATAGATTATCATCATATCATATCATATCATATATATACAGCCGGAAACAGGCCTTTTCGGCCCTCCAAGTCCGTGCCGCCCAGCGATCCCCGTACATTAACACTATCCTACACCCACTAGGGACAATTTTTACATTTACCCAGCCAATTAACCTACATACCTGTACGTCTTTGGAGTGTGGGAGGAAACCAAAGATCTCGGAGAAAACCCACGCAGGTCACGGGGAGAACGTACAAACTCCTTACAGTGCAGCACCCGTAGTCAGGATCGAACCTGTATCATTATCTTCGACATCTCCCTCCCGTTTCTGGACCTCACCATCTCCATCACAGGAGACAGACTAGTGACTGACATCTACTATAAACCCACTGACTCACACAGCTATCTGGACAACACTTCTTCCCACCCTGTCCCCTGCAGAAAGTCTATCCCCTACTCCCAATTCCTCCGTCTACACCCGGGATGAGGTGTTTCACACTAGGGCATCAGAGATGTTCTCATTCTTCAGGAAACGGGGCTTCCCCTCTTCCATTATAGATGAGGCTCTCACTAGGGTCACTTCTACATCCCGCAGCTCCGCTCTTGCTCCCCCTCCCCCCATTCGTTACAAGGACAGAATCTCCCTCGTTCTCACCTTCCACCCCATCAGCCAGAGTATCCAACAAATCATCCTCCAACATTTCCGTCACCTCCAACGGGACCCCACTACTGGCCATATTTTCCCATCCCCTCCCCTTTCTGCGTTCCGCAGAGACCGTTCCCTCCGTAACTCCCTGGTCCACTCGTCCCTTCCTACCCAAACCACCCCATCCCCGGGCACTTTCCCCTGCAACCGCAGGAGATGCAATACCTGTCCCTTTACCTCCCCCCTCAACTCCATCCAAGGACCCAAACAGTCTTTCCAGGTGAGACAGAGGTTCACCTGCACCTCCCCCAACCTCATCTATTGTATCCGCTGCTCTAGATGTCAACTTCTTTACATCGGCGAAACCAAACGGAGGCTCGGCGATCGTTTCACTCAACACTTTCGTACAGTCCGCGTTAACCAACCTGATCTCCCGGTGGCTGAGCACTTCAACTCCCCCTCCCACTCCCAGTCTGACCTTTCTGTCATGGGCCTCCTCCAGTGCCATAGTGAGGCCCACCGGAAATTGGAGGAACAGCACCTCATATTTCGCTTGGGCTGCTTGCAGCCCAGTGGTTTGAACATCGACTTCTCCAACTTTAGATAGTTCCTCGGTCCCTCTCTTCCCCTCCCCCTTCCCAGTTCTCCCACTGTCTTCCTGTCTCCACAAATATCCTTCCTTTGTCCCACCCCCTTGACATCAGTCTGAAGAAGGGTCTTGACCCGAAACATCACCCATTCTTTCTCTCCTGAGATGCTGCCTGACCTGTTGAGTTACTCCAGCATTTTGTGATACCTTCAATTTGTACCAGCATCTGCAGTTATTTTCCTACACTTATTGAAACATATAAGATTATTAAGGGGTTGGACACGTTAGAGGCAGTAAACATGTTCCCAATGTTGGGTGAACCCAGAACCAGAAGCCACAGTTTAATAATAAAGGGTAGGCCATTTAGAATGGAGATGAGGAAAAACTTTTTCAGTCAAAGAGTTGTAAATCTGTGGAATTCTCTGCCTCAGAAGGCAGTGGAGACCAATTCTCTGAATGCTTTTGAGAGCTAGATAGAGCTCTTAAGGATAGCGGAGTCAGGGGGTATGGAGAGAAAGCAGGAACGGGGTACTGATTGTGAATGATCAGCCATGATCACATTGAATGGCGGTGCTGGCTCGAAGGGCCGAATGGCCTCCTCCTGCACCTATTGTCTATTGTCTCTGGCGCTGTGAGGCAGCAACTTTACCGTTGCGCCACTGTGCCGATTTATTTTTTAAATATATTTATACTGGCTCATTTTGGTGCACACAGAATGCTCAGTCTCCACAGGATTGGAATTTTAGGGTGCCACGGTGGTGTGATGTTAGAGTTGCTGCCTCACAGCGCCAGAGACCCGGGTTCCATCCCGATTACGGGTGCTGTCTGTACGGAGTTTGTACGTTCTCCCCGTGACCTGCGTGGGTTTTCTCCGAGAACTTTGGTTTCCTCCCACACTCCACAGACGTGCAGGTTTGTAGGTTATTTGGCTTGGTGTAAATGTAAAAATTGTCCATAGTGTAGGATGGTGTTAATGTGCGGGGATCGCTGGTCGTGGTGGACTCGATGGGTCAAAGGGCCTGTTTCCGCGCTGTATCTCTAAACTAAACTAAACATGCATTGTAAGATGGAAGATAGACACAAAGAGCTGGAGTCACTCAGCAGGTCAGGCAGCATCTCGAGAAAAGGATGGGTGGCTATTTGGTTTGGGCCCTTTTTCAGATTGAAAGTAGGGGGAAGGAACTGGAGGTATGTAAGATATTTTTCTTCGGGTATTTGATGGTTTCTGCATTATTTAAGGAGAATACAGGACCTCAGAGATGGTTTATTTTGAAGCTTGGGCATTAAACTTGAAGAATATGAGGTTTTACACATCTGTCAGAATTCCTACATGGAAACAATGAACTACAGATGTTGAAGTTTCACTGTTCCACTGTGAAATCTCCTCAAGGTGTGGCTACTTTGAAAGTTCTCCTCTCTCTGACTGGAGTTCTGTGAGACCCTCTCTCACTGCTCCCCCTCTTTGATTCCTGTTGCTCTTTTTATTTAGATAAACATAAAATGCTAGAGTAACTCAGCGGGACAGGCTCTGGATAGAAGGAATGGGTGACGTTTTGGGTCGAGACCCTTCTTTTTATTTAGTCTGAAGAAGGATCCTGACCCTTTGGGCAGCACAGTGGTGCAGTGGTAGAGTTGCTGCCTCACAGCGCCGGAGAGCTGGGCTGGATCCTGACCACGGGTGCTGTTTGGACGGAGTTTGCACGTTCTCCTTGTGACCAGTTTCCTCACACATTCGGAAGACGTTCAGGGTTGTAGGTGAATTGGCTTCTGTAAATTGTCCCTCGTGTGTAGGATAGTGTTAGTGTACGGGTGATCGCTGGTCGGTGCAGACTTGGTGGGCCGAAGGGCCTGTTTCCCTGCGGTGTATCTAAAGTCTAAAGTCTCACCGAAACATCACCCATCTATGTTCTCCAGAGATACGATCTACTTCAGGACCAATCTTCAGATCTTCAGAAACTAAGGTAGACACAAAACGCTGGAGTAACTCAGCGGGACAGGCAGCATCACTGAATAGAAGGGATGGGTAATGTTTCGGGTTGAGATGTCTGAAGAAGGGTCTCGACCCGAAACATCACATTTTCCTTCTCTCCTGAGATGCTGCCTGACCCGCTGAGTTACTCCAACACTTTGTGTCTATCTTCAGTGTAAACTGGCATCTGCAGTTCCTTCCTACATGGAGTTCAGGACCACTCTCTAGTTGGTGAGAGGATGGTTCAGTTGCCTGATAAAAGCCGGGAAGAAACTGTCCCTGAATCTGGAGGTGTGGGTTTTCACACTTCTGTACCTCTTGCCTGATACAGGCAACACGGTAAAGGCATACCACCTATTTTAAATGATTGCTGTGCGCATTCCGCACCATCAGCTGCACAGCATCATGTTCGGCACAGTAATTGTGGGCTGAAGGGCCTGTTCTTGTGCTGTACTCGTACATGCACACATCAGTAGGAGGCTGGATGACACGAGTGGCTGCCGTTCAGGTTGGAGGGTGGGTGAACTTGCACCTGCAGATGCTGGGGTAGGGCCTGAGAAATGGTGAATTTGCATTGAGCTGCTTTGAGGCAGTTGCTTGTCCCATGGCCTTCTGAAAATGTGATGAAGATGTTGGTACAAGATTGGAAGGAAGATGTATCTCGTACTCACAGTGGGGCAGGTGTGCTCTCGACGTGTGCAGGGGGAAGAGGTAAAGGGAGAAGCATCAAAGGAAAGGCAGACAAAGATGGGAGTGTAGGAAAGAACTCCAGATGCTGGTTTAAACCGAAGATAGACACAAAAAGCTGGAGTATCTCAGCGGGACAGGCAGCATCTCCAGAGGAAAGGAATAGGTGATATTTCGGGTCGAGACAAGAAGGATCTGAAGAGGGTCTTGACCCGAAACGTCACCTGTTCCTTTTCTCCAACGATGCTGCCTGACCCGCTGAGTTACTCCAGCTTTCTGTGTCTATCAAAGATGGGAGTGTTGTCCCGAGAGTCTGAATAAAGGTTTTTAACAATCTGGCGTGCGTTATCAAGGTGAATGCAATTTTCAGATGATATCTCTTTGCAAATGCACGCACCAAACTCAGATACTTCCATAAGCCATCTCTCACCAACCTCCAGCAATTTGTCCTCAACCCTTTGAACCATCTGCTCTGTCTCACACTCCCATACTTAACATTATTGGAGTGTTCACACCTGCAGTTCACCCACTGGCAGATGGCCAACCATAAAGGTAAAAGGCAACGTGTCCTTGTCTTGCCCCGAGCTTTCAATAGACAATAGACAATAGGTGCAGGAGGAGGCCATTCAGCCCTTCGAGCCAGCACCGCCATTCAATGTGATCATGGCTGATCACTCTCAATCAGTACCCCGTTCCTGCCTTCTCCCCATACCCCCTCACTCCGCTATCCTTAAGAGCTCTATCCAGCTCTCTCTTGAAAGCATCCAACGAACTGGCCTCCACTGCCTTCTGAGGCAGAGAATTCCACAACTTCACCACTCTCTGACTGAAAAAGTTCTTCCTCATCTCCGTTCTAAATGGCCTACCCCTTATTCTTAAACTGTGGCCCCTTGTTCTGGACTCCCCCAACATTGGGAACATGTTTCCTGCCTCTAATGTGTCCAATCCCCTAATTATCTTATATGTTTCAATAAGATCCCCCCTCATCCTTCTAAATTCCAGTGTATACAAGCCTAATTGCTCCAGCCTTTCAAATGTCTGTGAATTGGGAACTTCACACACAATTTATCAGTGTAGTTTATTGTCACGTGTACCGAGGTACAGTGAAAAGCTTTTGTTGTGTGATTCATTTAGTCTAGTTTAGTTTAGTTTAGTTTAAAGATACAGTGTGGAAACAGGCCCTTCGGCCCACCGAGTCCGCACTGACCAGTGATCCCCGCACATTAACACTACCATACACACACTAGGGTCAATTTTTACATTTATACCAAGCTAATTAACCTCCAAACCTGTCTGTCTTTGGAATGTGGAAGAATGTGTGAAGTCCTCGGAGAAAACCCACGCAGGTCACGGGGAGAACGTACAAACTCCGTACAGACAGCACCCGTAGCCAGGATGGAACCCGGGTCTCTGGCGCAGTAAGGCAGCAACTCTACCGCTGTGTTACCGTGCCACCCACGATTGTGCTTGATTGTGGGCAGAGATGTCATCAACGGTCTATTCCTCTCCAACTACCAGCTTGTAAACAATATAAGCAACAACGCATTAAGACACAGGAATCTCTGATCCCACTCTGCCATCATTTTAGGAAGGAACAATCTATTTTTAACTATTGTACTTGGACTAAAATAGTGTTACTATTTTCAACATTCATGTATTCTAACTCTTTCAAAGTCAACATGAATATGTAAGAATAAATATAAAATGTCACTCTTTTGTCCAACGATGATCAGTCAGAGGGCTGGATTCATCACGGGTATGAGTCAGTAATTCCCATTCCTGCTTAGTCATTGTAGCTAAGAAAGGGCTGACATCAAGGTGACAAATTATTGTACATTTTTGCTGTTATTTGAAGAATTAAAAATTGCAATGTATCTAAAAAAAAGATACAAAGTGCTGGTGTAACTCAGCGGGCCATCAGGATGAAGATCTACTTCATTGGAGACCCTCGGACTATCTCTAAATGCAAATGCAGATGAAACACTCCCCTCTCCAAGCAGGGCAACGTCAAAGCTGCACCATCATCATCAACCAGAGAGTGTCCCGACCTACCATCAACCTCATTGGTAGACCTTCAAACGATCAGACTTTACTGAACTTTATCTTACACTACAATACAATCCAATACAATATATCTTTATTGTCATTGTACAGGGGTACAACGAGATTGGGAATGCGCCTCCCATACGATGCAATAATTTAGTTAGTTTAAACAACAGCACACCCAACAAAACAAATTAGAACAGTTTTAAGACAGAATAAAGTGCAAGTAGATCTGTGCCGGTTCACTGTGCGTTGTGACCATCCGGCTCAGCAGGACCGGTTCATAGCAGCTATGGCCCTGGGGATGAAACTGTTCCTGAGTCTGGAGGTGCGGGCGTAGAAGGCCTTGTATCGTCTGCCCGATGGAAGGAGTTCGAACAGACTGTTGCAGGGGTGTGAAGAGTCTTTGTGGATGCTGGTGGCTTTTCTGAGGCATCGTGTGTTGTAGATGCCCTCCAAGGCTGGTAGCTGTGTACCGATAGTCCTGAGCTCTATGGACTACCTGCTGAAGAGCTTTCCTTTCTGCCTCCGTGCAGCTGAGGTACCACACTGGGATGCCATGCGTTAGGATGCTCTCTATGGTGCAGCGGTAGAAGGTCGTCAGCAGCTGTTGGGGTAGAGCAGACTTTTTCAGTGTTCTTAGGTAGAACAGTCGTTGCTGTGCCTTCTTGACCAGCGCAGCAGTGTTATTGGACCATGTTAGGTCCTCCGAAATGTGAGTGCCCAGAAACTTGAAGCTAGACACTCTCTCCACACTGTCCCCGTTGATAGAGATCGGGGCATATTCCCCGTTATGTGACCTACGGAAGATGATGATCAGCTCCTTGGTCTTGGAGGTGTTTAGGGACAGGTTGTTATCAGAGCACCAGTCCGCCAGGTTCTGCACCTCCGCTCTGTATTTTGTTTCATCACCGTTGGTGATCAGCCCGATTACCGTTGTGTCGTCTGCAAACTATTCCCATTATTCTGTATCTGTACACTGTGGATGGATGGCTTGATTGTAATTATGGACAGTCTTTCCACTGACTGGTTAGCACGCAACAAAATGATTTTCCTGTAACAATAAACGAAACTAAACAGCCCAGAGCTAGCCATGTCCACCAATCCCACGTTAGTTTCTGTGGGTTCAGCCAACTGACCATCTGAATATGTTAACAGTGGCTACAGGCAGGAATTGACAGCGTAGACCACACATCATCCCTAGGGTCGTGAATGGGCCGTCTAACAACTGCCACTCCTTTGCAGCGGGCAGCCGAATGAAATATGGAGAAGTTGAAACAGGTGGAGATGTTGGTTCACAAAAAAAGAGACACAGCGTACTGAAGTAACTCAGCGGGTCAGGCAGTAGCTGTGGAGAACATGGACAGGTGAGGTTTAGGGTCAGAACCCTTCTTCAGACTCAACTGCAGGAAGAACAGCGGGGGAGCAGTGAGAGAAGGTCTCACAGAACTCCTGTTGGAGAGAGGAGGGGAATTTCTTCAAAGTAGCCATACCTTGTGGTGATTATGCAATGGACCTGTAGGTCTGAAGAAGGGTCCTGACCCAAAATGTCACAATCCAACTCATTAACTCACTTGGAGAACATGGATAGGTGACATTTTGGGATGGAACCCAAAACATCACCTATTCCTTTTCTTTAGGGATGCTGCCTGACCCGCTGAGTTACTCCAGCACTCTGTGAAACGTCACCTATCCATGTTCACCAGAGATGCTGCCTGACCTGCTGAGTTACTCCAGCACTCTGTGAAATGTCATCTATCCATGTTCTCCACAGATGCTGCCTGACCCGCTGAGTTACTCCAGCACTCAGTGAAACGTCACCTATCCATGTTCTCAACAGATGCTGCCTGACCCGCTGAGTTACTCCAGCACTATGTGAAACGTCACCTATCCATGTTCTCCAGAGATGCTGCCTGACCCGCTGAGTTACTCCAGCACTCTGTGAAACCTCACCTATCCATGTTCTCCACAGATGCTGCCTGACCCGCTGAGTTACTCCAGCACTCTGTGAAACGTCACCTATCCATGTTCTCCAGAGATGCTGCCTGACCCGCTGAGTTACTCCAGCACTCTGTGAAACGTCACCTATCCATGTTCTCCAGAGATGCTGCCTGACCCGCTGAGTTGCTCCAGCACTGAAGATGTGTA
Source organism: Rhinoraja longicauda (assembly GCF_053455715.1). Lineage (NCBI taxonomy): Eukaryota > Metazoa > Chordata > Chondrichthyes > Rajiformes > Arhynchobatidae > Rhinoraja > Rhinoraja longicauda. Next base: position 427,273 of record NC_135962.1, on the reverse strand, counting down.
CATTTGGCTGGAAGAGATACACATGAAGTTCAGTTTAGTTTAGAGCTACAGTGCAGAAACAGGCACTTCAGCCCACCGAGTCCGCATTGACTTGTGATCCTCGCACATTAACACTATCCTATACATACTAGGGACAATTTACATTTATAAAAAGCCAATTAACCTACAGTCTTTGGAGTGTGGGAGGAAACCGGAGATCTTGGAGGAAATCCACGCAGTCACGGGGAGAAAGTACAAACTCTGTTCAGACAGCACTCGTGGTCTGGGCTGAACCCGGGTCTCTGGCGCTGTAAGCGCTGTAAGGCGGCAACTCTACTGCTGCGCCACCGTGCCGCCACTGGAGATTACAATGTTCAGCTGGGACCTCATTGAAACACAGAATAATGAAAGGCACAGATAGAGTTGGTGTGAAAAGGAAGTTTCCACTAGTGGGAGAGTCTAGGACCAGAGGTCACAGCCTCAGAATTAAAGGGCACTTTTAGAAAGGAGGTGAGGAGGAACTTCTTTAGTCAGAGGGTGGTGAATCTGTGGAACTCATTGCTACAGAGAGCTGTGGAGCCCAAGTCAGTGGATATTTTTAAGGCAGAGATAGATGAATTCTTGATTAGAACGGGTGTCAGGAGTTATGGGGAGAAGGCAGGAGAATGGGGTTAGGAGGCAGAGATCAGCCATGATTGAATGGCGGAGTAGACTCAAGGGGCCAAATGGCCTAATTCAACTGCTATATATTGTGAGCTTGTGACATGGTGGGCTGAAGGACCTGTCCCTGTGCTGGATGGTTCTATAAATCTCCATGACTGAGGAGGAATGGATGTTGGGGATCAGGAAGAAACTGAAAGGAATCATCTCCAGGGCACTCCTGGTTGAACGTGGTTCCAGATGCATTGTGTTCACATGCACGGCCTCATCATTGCTGAGGATGGAGATGTTCTCAGAGTCTCCTTCACCCTCATTCGTGGAGAGATGCGGTGGGACTTCCAAATGCCATGTGCTCCGCTGGTTGTGAGATTGCACAACACTGCACCACTAGTCACTGGTCACTGACACACACTAGTCCTGTAGATTCAGTTTCAGCTGGTTAGCATCTTGCTTTTGACAAAGCCCATTAATGTTCTTCCTGCACTCACCATGGAATCATTGGTGACTCCTCACTGAACAGTTCTCGCAGAGTGAGGGATATAATGTTCCTTCAGCTTCTGTCCTTTCAGGTGTTCACTTGCACCTCCTCCAACCTCATCTACTGTCTCCGCTGTTCCAGGTGTGGATCCCAATACATTGGTGAGACCAAGTGCAGCCTCGGCGATTGTTTCATTGAACATCTCTGTTCAGTCATAGAAACATAGAAACATAGAAAATAGGTGCAGGAGTAGGCCATTCGGCCCTTCGAGCCTGCACCGCCATTCAATATGATCATGGCTGATCATCCAGCTCAGTAGCCTGTACCTGCCTTCTCTCCATACCCCCTGATCCCTTTAGTCACAAGGGCCACATCTAACTCCCTCTTAAATATAGCCAATGAACGGGCCTCAACTACCTTCTGTGGCAGAGAATTCCACAGACTCACCACTCTCTGTGTGAAGAAATGTTTTCTCATCTCGGTCCTAAAAGACTTCCCCCTTATCCTTAAGCTGTGACCCCTGGTTCTGGACTCCCCCAACATCGGGAACAATCTTCCCGCATCTAGCCTCTCCAACCCCTTAAGAATTTATATTTATAGAATTTTATATGTTTCTATAAGATCCCCCCTCAGTCTTCTAAATTCCAACGAGTACAAGCCTAGTCTATCCAGTCTTTCTTCATATGAAAGTCCCGCCATCCCAGGGATCAATCTGGTGAACCTTCTCTGTACTCCCTCTAAGGCAAGAACGTCTTTCCTCAGATTAGGAGACCAAAACTGCACACAATACTCCAGGTGCGGTCTCACCAATGCCCTGTACAACTGCAGTAGAACCTCCCTGCTCCTAAACTCAAATCCTCTTGCTATGAATGCCAACATACCATTCGCTTTCTTCACTGCCTGCTATACCTGCATGCTTGCTTTCAATGACTGGTGCACCATGACACCCAGGTCACGTTGCATCTCCCCTTCTCCTAATCGGTCACCATTCAGGTAATACTCTGCTTTCCTGTTCTTGCCGCCAAAGTGGATAACCTCACATTTATCCACATTATATTGCATCTGCCATGCATTTGCCCACTCGCCCAATCTATCCAAGTCACTCTGCAGCCTCCTAGCATCCTCCTCGCAGCTAACACTGCCACCCAGCTTCGTGTCATCCGCAAACTTTGAGATGTTGCATTCAATTCCCTCGTCCAAATCATTAATATATATTGTAAATAACTGGGGTTCCAGCACTGAGCCTTGCGGTACCCCACTAGTCACTGACTGCCATTCCGAAAATGACCCGTTTATTCCTACTCTTTGCTTCCTGTCCGCCAACCAATTTTCTATCCACCTCAACACTGAACCCTCAATACCGTGTGCTTTAAGTTTGTACACCAATCTCCTATGTGGGACCTTGTCGAAGGCCTTCTGAAAGTCCAGATACAACACATCGACTGGTTCTCCCTTATCCACTCTACTAGTTACATCCTCGAAAAATTCTATAAGATTCGTCAGACATGATTTGCCTTTTGTAAATCCATGCTGACTTTGTCCGATGATTTCACCACTTTCCAAATGTGATGCTATCACATCTTTAATTACTGACTCTAGCATTTTCCCCACTACCGATGTTAGACTAACTGGTCTATAATTCCCCGTTTTCTCTCTCCCTCCCTTTTTAAAAAGTGGGGTTACATTAGCTACCCTCCAGTCCTCAGGAACTACTCCAGAATCTAAAGAGTTTTGAAAAATTATCACTAATGCATCCACTATTTCTGAGGCTACTTCCTTAAGCACTCTGGGATGCAGCCTATCTGGCCCTGGGGATTTATCTGCCTTTAATCCATTTAATTTACCTAACACCACTTCCCGACTAACCTGGATTTCCCTCAGTTCCTCCATCTCATTAGACCCCCGGTCCCCCGCTATTTCCGGCAGACTGTTTATGTCTTCCTTAGTGAAGACAGAACCAAAGTATTTGTTCAATTGGTCTGCCATCTCCTTGTTCCCTATGATCAATTCACCTGTTTCCGACTGCAAGGGACCTACATTTGTCTTAACTAATCTGTTTTCTCTTGACATATCTATAAAAGCTTTTGCAGTCAGTTTTTATGTTCCTTGCCAGTTTTCCCTCATAATCTATTTTCCCTTTCCTAATTAAGCCCTTTGTCCTCCTCTGCTGGACTCTGAATTTCTCCCAGTCCTCTGGTATGCTACTTTTTCTGGCTAATCTGTATGCTTCATCTTTTGTTTTAATACTATCCTTGATTTCCCTTGTTAGCCACGGATGCACTACCTTTCCTGGTTTGTTCTTTTGCCAAACTGGGATGAACACTTGCTGTAGTTCATCCATGCGACCTTTAAATGCCTTCCATTGCATGTCCACCGTCAACCCTTTCAGCATCAATTGCCAGTCTATCTTGGACAATTCACGCCTCATACCCTCAAAGTTACCTTTCTTTAAGTTCAGAACACTTGTTTCTGTATTGACTTTGTCACTCTCCATCCTAATGAAGAACTCCATCATATTATGGTCACTCTTGCCCAAGGGGCCTCGCACAACAAGACTGCTAATTAACCCTTCCTCATTACTCAGTACCCAGTCTAGAATGGCCTGCTCTCTTGTTGGTTCCTCGACATGTTGGTTTAGAAAACTATCCCGTATACATTCCAAGAAATCCTCTTCCTCAGCACCCCTGCCAATTTGGTTCACCCAATCTATATGTAGATTGAAGTCACCCATTATAACTGCTGCACCTTTAGTGCACGCATTTCTAATTTCCTGTTTGATGCCATCCCCAACCTCACTACTGCTGTTAGGTGGCCTGTACACAACTCCCACTAGCGTTTTCTGCCCCTTAGTGTTTCGCAGCTCTACCCATATCGATTCCACATCCTCCAAGCTAATGTCCTTCCTTTCCACTGCTTTAATCTCCTCTCTAACCAGCAACGCTACCCCACCTCCTTTTCCTTTCTGTCTATCCCGCCTGAATATAGAATATCCCTGGATGTTGAGCTCCCAGCCTGGTCACCCTGGAGCCATGTCTCCGTAATCCCAACTATATCATAATCATTAATAACTATCTCCACATTTAATTCATCCACCTTATTACGTATACTCCTTGCATTGAGACACAAAGCCTTCAGGCTTGTTTTTATAACACTGTTACCCCTTATACAATTATGTTGAAAAGTGGCCCTTTTTGATTTTTGCCCTGGATTTGTCTGCCTGCCACTTTTACTTTTCACCTTGCTACCTATTGCTTCTACCCTCATTTTACACCCCTCTGTCTCTCTGCTCATGCTCCCATCCCCCTGCCACATTAGTTTAAATCCTCCCCGACAGCACTAGCAAACATTCCCCCAAGGACATTGGTTCCATTCCAGCTCAGGTGCAGACCGTCCTGTTTGTAACGGTCCCACCTCTCCCAGAACTGGTTCCAATGTCCTAGAAATTTGAATCCCTCCCCCTTGCACCATTTTTCAAGCCACGTATTCATCTGAAATATCCTCCTATTTCTACTCTGACTAGCATGTGGCACTGGTAGTAATCCAGAGATTATTACCTTTGAGGTCCTACTTTTAAGTTTATCTCCTCGCTCCCTAAATTCACCTTGTAGGACCTCATCCCTTTTTTTACCTATATCGTTGGTGCCAACGTGCACCACGACAACTGGCTGTTCACCCTCCCCCTCCAGAATGTTCTGCAGCCGCTCAGAGACATCCCTGACCCTTGCACCAGGGAGGCAACATACCATCCTGGAGTCTCAATTGCGGCCGCAGAAACGCCTATCTATTCCCCTTACAATTGAATCCCATATTACAATAGCCCTTCCACTCTTTTACCTCCCCTCCTTTGCCGCAGAGCCACCCACGGTGCCACGAACTTGGCTGCTGCTGCCTTCCCCTGATGAGCCATCTCCCCCAACAGTATCCAACATGGTATATCTGTTTAGGAGGGATTTGACCGCAGGGGACTCCTGCACTACCTGCTACTGCTACGCTGGCTAGTGACCACCCGTTTCCTTTCTGTCCGCTTATCTTTTACCTGTGGTGTGGCCAACTCACTGTACGTGCTATCCACGACCATCTCAGCATCGTGGATGCTCCAGAATGAGTCCAACCGCAGCTCCAACCGTTCAATGCGGTCTGCCAGGAGCTGCAGCTGGACACACTTCCTGCACATGTAGTCATCAGGGACACCGACAATATCCCTGATCTCCCACATGTTGCAGGATGAACAATCCACGGGGCCGATCTCACCTGACATTTCTTACCCCCAAATTAAATCAACTCACTCCCACTTTAAAAAATCTTAATCCTTTAAACTGTACCTTTACTAAAAAGCACTGTACCCTTAACTCACTGAACCCTTAACTCACTGAACCCTTAACCCAGTCCGCCTAGGCCTACCTGATCTCTCGGTTGCTAAACTCTTTAACCCCCTCTCATTCCCAATCTGACCTTTCTGTCCTGGGCCTCCTCCATTGTCAGAGTGAGGCCCAGCGCAAATTGGAGGAACAGCATCTCATATTTCGCTTGGGCAGTTTACACCCCAGCGGTGTGAACATTGACTTCTCTAACTTCAAATAACCCTTGCTTGCCCACTCTTCCCATTCCTCCCCCACCCTAGTTCTCTGACTAGTTTCACTGTCCTCCTGATTCATTTTACTGTTTGCCTCATTGTCACCTTCCCTTCAGCCAACAGAGAACCATTCCACATTTCCTTGATCACCTTTTGCTTTGATCTGTCATTTTCACACCTTACCCTTCCATATCTCTAGTGTCCCTCTCCTCGACTCTCAGTCTGCAAAAGGGTCTCGACCCAAAATGTCACCCATTCCTTCTCTCCAGAGCTGCTGCCTGGCCCGCTGAGTTACTCCAGCATTTTGTGCCTATCTTCAGCTTACAAGTTGTGGTGTGGCATGGCTGTGTGTGGCATAGTTGTGTGTGGCATGGTTGTGGTGTGGCATGGCTGTGTGTGGCATAGTTGTGTATGGCATAGTTGTGTGTGGCATGGTTGTGTGTGGTGTGGCATGGTTGTGTGTGGTGTGGCATGGCTGTGTGTGGCATAGTTGTGTGTGGCATAGTTATGTGTGGCATGGTTGTGGTGTGGCATGATTGTGTGTGGTGTGGCATGGTTGTGTGTGGCATAGTTGTGTATGGCATGGTTGTGTGTGGCATAGTTGTGTGTGGTGTGGCATGGTTGTGTGTGGCATAGTTGTGTGTGGTGTGGCATAGTTGTGTGTGGTGTGGCATAGTTGTGTGTGGTGTGGCATAGTTGTGTGTGGTGTGGCATAGTTGTGTGTGGTGTGGCATAGTTGTGTATGGTGTGGCATGGTTGTGTGTGGTGTGGCATAGTTGTGGTGTGGCATAGTTGTGTGTGGTGTGGCATAGTTGTGTGTGGTGTGGCATGGTTGTGTGTGGCATAGTTGTGTGTGGTGTGGCATGGTTGTGGTGTGGCATGGTGCAGGCCATGACCCATCTTGCCTCCAAGGAGGATTGGTTTTCAGCTGGTCAACCTGTTCACAGTCTTTCCCATTTAATGCAGTTCAATCACATCTTCACTTCGCACTGCTCCCTGGTCACGATCATGAACAGCTGCATCTAACCCAGGCCGATAGAAACATCGAAACATAGAAAATAGGCGCAGGAGGAGGCCATTTGGCCCTTCAATCCAGCACCGCCATTCATTGTGATCACGGCTGATCATCCACAATCAGTAACCCGTGTCTGCCTTCTCCCCGTATCCCTTGATTCCACTAGCCCCTAGAGCTCTATCTAACTCTTTTAAATTAATCCATTAATTGGCCTCCACTGCCCTCTGTGACAGAGAATTCCACAAATTCACAACTCTCTAGGTGATTTTTTTTTTTCTCATCTCAGTTTTAAATGGCCTCCCCTTTATTCTTAGACTGTGGCCCATGGTTCTGGGCTCCCCCAACATTGGGAACATTTTTCCTGCATCTAGCTTGTCCAGTCCTTTTATAATCCTTTATTCTTAGACAGTGGCTCCTGGTTCTGGGATTGCTGAGTGTGAGTGAGCTGAGCTTATCCCTTGTATCACTACCCTCTTCAAACAGATCCTGTCCAAAGTGCTTCACCCGGCTGGGTCTCTGGTGGTGTTACAAAACTCTTGGTGATGTACACTGCAGCTCATCCTCCGAGAGTACAGTCTCTGTCCTGTGATCACAAAGATAGACACAAAGTGCTGGAGTCATTCGGTGAGGCACAGTGGTGCAGCGGTAGAGTTGCTGCCTTACAGCGCTTGCAGCGCCGGAGACCCGGGTTCCATTTTAACTATGGGTGCTGTCTGTACGGAGTTTGTACGTTCTTGCCATGACCTGCGTGGGTTTTCTCCGAAATCTTTGGTTTCCTCCCACACTCCAAAGACGTACAAGTTTGTAGTCCCCAGTGTAGGATGGTGTTCATGTGTGGGGATCGCTGGTTGGTGCGGACTCGGTGGGCCGAAGGGCCTGTTTCCGCGCTGTATCTCTAAACTAAACTAAACTAACTCAGCGGGTCAGGCAGCATCTCTGGAGGACACGGATAGATGATGTTTCTGGACCTGAAACATCACCCATCCATTTACTTCTGCACTTTATGTCTAACTTTGGTATAAACCAGCATCTGTAGTTCTTTGTTTCTCCTTCCTGCAATCATCAAAACTTATGAACAAATGAATATTGTTGAAAATGTTGTTATCATATGCTGATGCCAAACTTTAGGGAACAATGTCTGAATGTTTTAATGATGGTGGGTGCCAAACATGTCAAATCCATGGGAAAGATTGCCTCCAGGAGACTCTCTCCAAGTAAGATGGTGCAGCAACAGCAAACTCTTCTTGCTTATGTGCAGGAAGGAACTGCAGATGCTGGTTTACACTCAAGATAGACACAAAATGCTGGAGTAACTCAGCGGGACAGGAAGCATTTCTGGAGAGAAGGAATGGGTGATGTTTCCAGTCGCGATCATTCTTCAGACTGCCAATGGGAGGCATTTTGGGTCAACACCCTTCTTCAATCTTGACCTGAAACGTCACCTATCCATGTTCTCCAGAGATACTGCCTGACTCGCTGAGTTACTCCAGCACTCTGTGAAATGTCACCTCTCCGTGTTCTCCAGAGATACTGCCTGACCCGCTGAGTTACTCCAGCACTCTGTGAAACGTCACCCATTCCTTCTCTCCAGAGATGCTGCCTGTCCCGCTGAGTTACCCCAGCACTGTGAAATGTCACCCATTCCTTCTCTCCAGAGATGTTACCTGTCCCTCTGAGTTACTCCAGCATTTTGTGGCTTCTCTTGCTTATTTTCTCTCGTTCATTCAGAAGCCATCTAAACCCATTTCGCCATAATACAACTTGGTTGATGTCAAAAGCAACCTTAGAGAAATGGTATGGAGGCTTATATCTGTGAGAGTATTCTCTGCATGTAGTTGGCTGAAGTGAAATTGTGTGAGATTCTGGAGACAGAATCTCTCTTTACATTCAATGCAATTTTAAACAGAGCCTGAATCTGGAGGTGTGCGTTTTCACACATCTGTACCTTTTGCCTGATGGGAGAGGGGAGAAGAGGGAGTGGCCAGGGTGAGACTGGTCCTTGATTATGCTGCTGGCCTTGCCGAGGCAGCGTGAGGTGTAGATGGAGTCATTGTAAGGGAGGTTGGTTTGTGCGATGGTCTGGGCTGCATCCACAATTCGCTGCAATTTCTTGCGGTCTTGGATGGAGTCATTCCCAAACCAAGCTGTGATGCATCCTGATAAAATGCTTTCTGTGGTGCATCTGCAATAGTTGGTGAGAGTTGTAGGGGACATGCCGAACTTCCTAAGCCTTCTTAAAAAGTAGAGGAGATGGTGTGCTTTCTTAGTCATTGGTCATTGCTTCAGTATGGATGGTCCAGGAGAAGTTGTTGGTGACGATAGACACAAAAAGCTGGTGTAACGCAGCGGGACAGGCAGCATCTCTGGAGAGAAGGAATGGGTAAGGTTTCGGGTCGAGACCCTTCTTCAGACTGGTTAGGTATAAAGAAAACGAAAGATATAGATGGTGATGTGGAGAGATAAAGAACAATGAATGAAAGACATGCAAAAAAGTAATGATGATAAAGGAAGCAGGCCGTTGTAAGCTGTTTGTGAAGCGCATGTGATGTGGGTGGGGGAGGGATGGAGAGAGAGGGAATGCCGGGGCTACCTGAAGTGAGAGAAATCAAAAATCATACCACTGGGCTGGAAGCTGCCCAAGCCAAATATGAGGTGCTGTGCCTCCAATTTGCGTTTAGCCTCACTCTGACAATGGAGGAGACTGAGGACAGAAAGGTCTGTGTAGGAATGGGAAGGAGAATTAACGTTGGTGATATTGACTCCTAGGAATATCTACTTCGGCACTGTCAATGCAATCTGGGGTATGTGTACCGCTTCACTTCCTGAAGTCCATCACTGTCTGACTCCTTTGTCTTGCTGACATTGAGAGAGAGGTCGTTGTCTCGACACCAGGACACAAGGTTCTCGATCTCCTCCCTGTACTCGACTCATCATTATTTGATATCCGGCCCGTAATAGTGGTGTCGTCTGCGAATTTGAAAATTGAATTAGGTTTGTACATGCCTGCACAAGGAGTGGGTGTACAAGGAGTAAGGAAGTGGGCTAGGAATGTAATTAAATCAAAATGTAAAACTTGACAATGCTTTTGAAATTGATGACCAAAATTAAATTCAATGCCCATTCAAATGTAAATAGGTCTGTTAAGATGTTTTGCATGATGTACAAGAGTGTACTTGAAAACATTCACTGTGAAAGACACCACACATGTAATATTAATTATATTTTCAAATCAGTCTCCAAAATTAAGATGAAAAGCTTGCTCCCCTTTAAATTTGGTGTTGCATTTTCTCGGCAGAACCTTCAAGATTGTGAGAGGACGGAGTACTATTTATATGTTTATTGTCCCATGACAGACCAGAGCTGGCTGCTTTGTTCACTTTTGTGCATTTGCATGCCTTAATCTCTCAGTGACGTCTGTGTGTTGTCGCCATGACGATCACCTGCCTCAAGTGAGTCAGGAGGTTGCTCAGGTTTTCTAAACAGCATCAATTCAATGTGAGGCACCATAGACATACCAAATGATAATGATATATATTTTTTTAAATCGGACCTAAATTTAGATTGTCCTTTGTTGGAGGCTGAAGCCATTAGAGTTTAGTTTCTGCACAGCTTGAGGCAGAAGTTCAAGATGCAGCATTTGCTAACAGACATTCATTCCATACATTCTGAAGAAGGAAGCTTCTCAATGCAACTTCTAGATGATTGTGTCTCTCCGCATACATCAGTAAACTGTCAGCATGAGACACAAAATGCCGGAGTAACTCAGCAGGACAGGTAGCATCTCTGGAGAGAAGGAATGGGTGATCCTTTTTCAGACTCAACCCGAAACGTCACCCATTCCTTCTCTCCAGAGATGCTGCCTGTCCCGCTGAGTTACTCCAGCATCTTGTGTCTATCTTCGGTTTAAACCAGCATCTGCAGTTCCTTCCCACATAGACATCACCATTAGCAACACTCATTTTTATCTCGGCCTGCCTTCAAACGGAGACAAGTACAAGATATTGTCAGCTATAGTCCCCTGTAAACAGATTTTTTTCACCCATAAAAGCCATAGTAACATCTGCTGCCTTTTATGTGCAATTAATGCAATTAGAACAGCATTTGGATTTTAAATGGAATTATTTTGCCATTCTAACTGCCTGCCACTTCTACACAGTGATGAGAAGTATCTTTGAACATTTATCTTTTCATCTGTCGACAGAAGGAAAATACAATATGGGAGGCAAAATGCTTTGCAGATGTTTATTTAATGCAAATGCTTTTCTCCAAAAGCACAATCGGCCATTCTATCAGATTGTTGCATTTAAAATGGAGAACGTTTAACCTGTTCACCACCTGAGAATGTAAACAGAAAATGCTGTCAGGCAGGAGGCATGGAGAGCGAGCACATGGAGATCACTCAGACCAGAACGACCTCTGTCCATTGCCCTCTGCAGATGCTGCCTGGCCCGTTGAACACCCACCTCCAGCACTTTGATTTTTGCTCAAGGTTCAGGCAACTGCAGTCTCTTGTGTCTCCATGAAGTTATTATTTCAGATTTGTTTACTTTTGTTTACAGATACTGCCTGGAAGCAGGACCTTGGGCCTACCGAGTCCGTACCGAGGCAAGGGTCTCAGCCCACATAAGTTCATAAGTTATAGGAACAAAATTTGGCCATTTGGCCCTTCAAGTCTATCCGCCGATTAAATCATGGCTGATATATCTTTCCCACAACCCTGTTCTCGTGCCTTTTCCCCCAAAACCCCGACACCTTGACTGATCACGAATCTCTCACTCCACCTTTAAAATATCTATGGATTTGGCCTCCACAGTCTTCAGTGGCAATGGATTCCACAGATTCACCACCCTCTGGCTAATGGTACCTCCTTTCTAAAGGTACGTTCCTTTATTCTGGTCATCCAAACATCCTCTCCACATTCACTCCATCCACTCACAATAGTTCTACTATTTCAGTTCAAGGACGTTCCACCAAAATCACTGACAGAGGCATTTTTGCTATAAGTACGGACAGTGCTTCTGGATTGATATATTCCCGGGATTTCCACCCTGGGCGGTTCTCTGGAGAACCGAATGAGGTGATGGCTGTGACAAGCTGCAGCTTGCACTGTGTAAATGCTGCCAAGATCCGGCTCCTATTGTATGTGAACTCAGTGGGCTGTTTCCATGCATGGGGTACTTAATCAGGGACTGTCTTTATAGAGTCATAGAGTCACAGAGTGATACAGTGTGGAAACAGGCCCCTCGGCCCAACTCACCCACACCGGCCAACATGTCCCAGCTACACTAATCCCACTTGCCTGCGCTTGGTCCATAACCCTCCAAACCTGTCCTATCCATGGACCTGTCTAACTGTTTCTTAAATGATGGGATAGTCCCAGCCTCAACTACCTCCTCTGGCAGCTTGTTCCATACACCCACCACCTTCTGTGTGAAAAAGTTACCCATCGATTCCCATTAAAACTTTTCCCCTTCACCTTGAACCTGTGTCCTCTGGTCCTCGATTCCCCTACTCTGGGTAAAAGACTCTGCACTTCTACCCGATCTATTCCTCTGATGTTTTTGTATGGGTTTAATCCCACTGATCTCCATGCAAATAATGTATTTCACGTGACAATAAATGAACCTTTGAACCATTTGCCTCTCTTGTTAAACATTTCTTCATTGTGCAAGTAGAAATAGAAAAGAGGACTTGGATCAGGATGACTATCCATGGTGATGGTGGTGAAGATGGTGGAGCCAACAAATATGTCAAAGATGGAGATGAAAAGCTGGAGTAACTCAGCGGGTCAGGCAACATCTTTGGAGAACATGGATAGGTGACGTTAGGGGTCAAGACCCTTCTTCAGATTGAGAGTCAGGGGAAAGACAAACGGGAGATATAGATGATAGAGAGAGATATAGAACAAATGATATGCAAAAAGTAACGATGATCAAGGAAACGGGCCATTGTTGGCCGTGTGCTTGGTGTTAACGAGTTAAACAGACAATGAAACTCACCAGGACGACAGTGAAACTAGGACAACGATTGGGGTGGAGGAGGGACGGAGAGAGAGGGGGGTGCAAGAGTTACTTGAAGTTAGAGAAGTCAATATTCATACCACTGGGTTGTAAGCTGCCCAAGCAAAATATGAGATGCTGTTGGTCCATTTTGCGTTTGGCCTCACTCTGACAGTGGAGGAGACCTAGTTCAGAAAGGTCAATGTGGGAATGGGTAAAGGGAGTTAAAATATTTGGCAACCAGGAAATCAGGTAGGTCCAGGCGGACTGAGCGAAGGTGTTCAGTGAAGTGATCGCCCAATCTACGTTTGGCCTCGCCGATGGATAAGAGCCCATATCTTGAACAACGGTAAAACTGGTCAAACATTTTGCAGAATAAAGGATTGGCAGCAGTAGGTTAATTTGAAAGAGATTACAGACTTCTTCACCAAGACCTCAGCAGATTAAACATTTTCCAGAGACAAAGAACTGGAAATGCTGGTTCATAAAAGAGGACACAAAGTGCTAGAGTAACTCAGCGGGTCAGGCAGCATCTCTGGAGAACATGGATAGGTGACGTTTCACAGAGTGCTGGAGTAACTCAGCGGGTCAGGCAGCATCTCTGGAGAACATGGATAGGTGACGTTTCACAGAGTGCTGGAGTAACTCAGCGGGTCAGGCAGCATCTCTGGAGAACATGGATAGATGATGTTTCAAGTGGGGACCCTTCTTCAGTCTCTGGGGTCTGACAGCAGAGATTGCTGTTTTAGAAGGGGCACATAACATGGAGCAGAGGCTTAGTTTCATCGAATGAATGTTTTGTTTAGTTTAGTTCAAAGATACAGCATGGAAATAGGTCCTTCAGCCTTCCGAGTCGATGCTGATCATCCAGTACCCATTCACACTCGTTCTACGTTATCCCACTCTCTCATCCATACACATTAGGAACAATTTACATAGGCCAATTAACCCACAAACCCGCACGTCTTTGGGATGTGGGGGAAACTGAAGCACCCGGAGAAAACCTACGCTGTCACAGGGAGAACGTGCAACCTCCACACAGACAGCGCCTGAGGTCAGGATCGAAGCTGGGTGTCTGGCGCTGTGGGGCAGCAGCTCTGCCAGAATGAATGTTTTGATCTTAGCGTTAAACTTGCTGCTGCATTGTATTAGTTTTCAGCCATCCCTTGTCACTGGTGCTTCTTGATGAACCTGGAGGAAGCCAGCTCCTCTTGTTCATCTTGCTGTCCAAATTATCCAGAGTCACATCAGAAAATCAGCATTCTCTGCTCCCCTGCAGTCTGCCGTGGCTTGTACCAGCCTTCCCCGAGCTTTGCGATAACCTACACCAGCAGTTTAAGGAAATGAACACCATTCCTTTAAAAGGTGCAGTTATGACTTCAATCCGTGATGAATGACTCCACCTGAAACTGCATTCTGTGGATTTGCACAAATGTAATAAACTGGCTTCATTAATGATCCTGAGATTCGACGATGAATCTCAGATGATACCCAGACTGGGTCAAAGAACCATGGGTTATCTGAAGTCCTTAGTCTCCTTTTGCAACAACCAAAGGTCTGAAGCCTCCTTTTGCTCTGGTATTTTACTTCATTCTTCACATATGTAAATTATAATGTTTTATTCTTAATTGTTTACTGCATGTCGTGTTGTTACTTGCGAGCGGAGCACCAAGGCACATTCCTTGTATGTATACATACTTGGCTAATAAAATGTATTCATTTATTCAATTATTCAATTATTCATGAGTCTAATGTGAACTAGTTTCTTCCCCACCAGGTTTAACACCATTCTTTATGCTTCTGTGAAAATGCCAAGACATCAGGCAGAGTCTCAACTCTTTCCATAGAACCACTGTTCTCCAGAGATGCTGCCTGACCCGCTGAGTTACTCCAGCACTCTGTGAAATGTCACCTATCCATGTTCTCCAGAGATGCCGCCTCTCTAGTTGGTGATAGGATGGTTCAGTTGCCTGATAACAGCTGGGAAGAAACTCTCCCTGAATCTGGAGGTGTGTATTTTCACACTTCTGTACCTCTTGCCTGATGGGAGAGGGGAGAAGAGGGAGTGATCGGGGGGAGACTGGTCCTTGATTATGCTGCTGGCGTTCAAATTTATATAATTTGCTTCTCGTTAACTCAAAACTCAGAAGCACAGAAACAGTTGTTTCGGCATGCTACTCCAATACTGATCTTCAAGTATCCATCTGCACCAATCCTATTTTCCAGCACTTGGCAATTGTCTTCTAAGCCTTGCCGATTCATGCATACATCTCAAAATGTATTAATGTTCTGCAAGCCTCCAAGTTGGACAGTGTTGCAGATTCCAATCACCTCTGCTTGAGAAGATTCTTGCTTCTAATAATCTGAGAAAACTACATTTCCGTGAACTCTATTTTTAGAATTTGCTTACGATCTACGCTACCCAGCACCTGCTAATTATATATATATGAATCAGGTTCTAAATAGCAGCAGCCTATCATGAAGGAATAACACATGATAGAATGTGCTAACTGTGCCTTGAAAGGGCATTGAAGTCTTCCTGCAGAAGATTCCATGACTCAGAAGATTTAAGGAAGTTATGTGGCTTCACAGCAACAACTTACTCAGGTCCACCACCGATTTTATGGCAACTCGTGGCCCGGCAACTCCTTTAATCCGGACAAAATTACGAGAGTGCACTTGAAATCCTCCCGGGAAATCCCCCCGAAAATGTGGTGCCTCGGCCGGGTGAGGTGGCCGATCTTTACCTGATCGGCACTTCCGCGGCCAATCGGCGGGTGGGATTGAGCTCTGGATCTCTGGCCCGGCCGGAGCTGACAGATCCGTTCCCATGGCCGACTTCCACGGCTGACTTTGTGGGCCGGTATCTCGGCTCCCCCCCCACCCCCACCCTTGAGACCATGACCTTTGCTGGTCCGGCAAAAACGGATAATACCACAAGGCTCTCCTCCAGAGTCAGGCACAGTTCCTTCCCAGCAATTATCAGGCGGCTGAACCATCCCATCAACAACTTGAGAGCGGTCCTCAGCTCCCATCTACCTCACTGGAGAACCTCGGACTATGTTTAATCGGATACCTCTATTGGACTTCATCTTACATGGAACTTTATTTCCTTCATCATGTATCTGTACAGTGTGGGCGGCTCAATTGAAATCCTGTATAGTCTTTCCGCTGCAGGTTAGCACGGAACAAAAAGCTTTTCACTGTACCTCGGTACACGTGACAATAAACTAAACTGGACCTGCATTAGGTCCAGGTTCAGGAACACCTTCTTCCAGACAGCCATCAGGCAACACTACAACCTCAATATGCTCTGAACTATTATTGTTATTATTGCACTATTATTGTTTGTGTTTTTGTGTGTACGCGTGTGTGTATATATATTTCTATGTGTGTATATATATATATATATATAGTATAAGACAATAACTGCAGATGCTGGTACAAATCGAAGGTATTTATTCACAAAATGCTGGAGTAACTCAGCAGGTCAGGCAGCATCTCGGGAGAGAAGGAATGGGTGACGTTTCGGGTCGAGACCTTTCTTCAGACTTGTCAGGGGGGGCGGGACAAAGGAAGAATACAGGTGTAGACAGGAAGATAGAGGAAGCTCTGGGAAGGAGGAGGGGAAGAGAGGGACAGAGGAACTATCTAAAGTTGGAGAAGTCGATGTTCATACCACTGGGCTGCAAGCTGCCCAGGCGAAATATGAGGTGCTGTTCCTCCAATTTCCGGTGGGCCTCACTATGGCACTGGAGGAGGCCCATGACAGAAAGGTCAGACTGGGAATGGGAGGGGGAGTTGAAGTGCTCGGCCACCGGGAGACCAGTTTGGCCAACGCGGACCAAGCGCAGGTGTTGAGCGAAGCGATCGCCGAGCCTGCGCTTGGTTTCGCCGATGTAAATAAGTTGACATCTGGAGCAGCGGATGCAATAGATGAGGTTGGTATATATGTGTGTGTGTGTGTGATCCATGTATATGTGTGTATTTGTGAGTATGTGTATGTATACACACTGAACCCTTCTCTCTTGTTTATTATATTGTTTACAGTGTACTATGTTTACATATTCTGTTGTGCTGCAGCAAGTAAGAATGTCATTGTTCTATCTGGGACACATGACAGTAAAGCACTCTTGACTCTTGATTCTCTTGACTAACAGAAAGAAATGTTGACGCTGTGAAATAATCGCCAGTAGTTCAATAGGGCCAAGCATGCCCTCGCAAAAGGAAAGACATGGGGCATTGGGTATGGCTATAAAATTACAAAAGGACTGGAAAAGATAGATGCAGGAAAAATGTTCCCAATGTTGGGGGAGTCCAGAACCAGGGGCCACAGTCTAAGAATAAAGGGGAGGCCATTTAAAACTGAGATGAGAAAAAAAAATTTCACCCAGAGAGTTGTGAATTTGTGGAATTCTCTGCCACAGAAGGCAGTGGAGGCCAATTCGCTGGATGAATTTAAAAGAGAGTTAGATAGAGCTCTAGGGGCTAGTGGAATCAAGGGATATAGGGAGAAAGCAGGCACGGGTTACTGATTGTGGATGAACAGCCATTATCAAAATGAATGGCGGTGCTGGCTCGAAGGGCCAAATGGCCTCCTCCTGCACCTGTTTTCTATGTATCTATGTATTTGTGATGGATAGGATGTGAAACTAGGATAACATAGAACTAGTGTATGGGTGATCGCTGGTTGGCATGGACTTGGTAAGCAGAAGAGTTTGCACTCTGTATCGCAAAACAAAGGGGTGGCACAGTGGCACAGTGGTAGAGGTACATCATCAGAGACCCAGGTTCGATCTTGACAATGCATGTTGTCTGTACGGAGTTTGCACATTATCCCCGTGACCACATGGGTTTTCTCTGGTTGCTCCCACATTCTAAAGAAATGCAGGTTTGTAGGTTAATTGGCTTCTGTAAATTGCCCTGTGTGCCGGGTGGAACTAGTGTACGGGTGATCACTGGCACGGACCCAGAGCACCCGGAGGAAGCCCACGTGGTCACAGGGAGAACGTGAATACTCCACACTGACAGCACCTGAGATCAGGATGGAACCCATGTCTCTGGCGCTGTGAGGCAGCAGCTCTACCCACTGTGCCACTGTGCACCCTGAGAGATGTAGATGAAAGTAGAAAAATATTGTTATCAAGATATCAAGCGCTGAGCCAAATTAGTAAATAATAATTAAAATGGTGACCCATGTTTCTGTGAAAAAAACATTTTTCAACTGACTTTCTAATGCTGTCAGACTATTGTAACTACAGACAATGGTGAGAATTGTTGTATGGTTTTGGTGATAATTTGAGTGCCTAATAATTTATAATAAGCAGTTCTTGCTGTTGAAACTGAATGTTTACGAATACTTTTCAGTCTCGTAGACGATAGTAATGCAGCCTTAGTCATATCAGAGATGAGATGTTTTAGCAGTAATGCAGAAAAAGAATATAGTCATCTTTTAAAATAATACCCTTGGTGATAGTGAATTAATTATTTACACAATGGCTCAGATCTGTGGAGTGATCAGATACTAATTGTTATTAAATGATCCCAGCACCATAGTTAATTATAATTTGTTACCATTATCACACATTGTTAGAAGCAGTTCACGGATTAAATTATCTGCTCAATCTGAAACTTCACGGATAAAACACAATATTGTTGATTGTATCGAGCCAGCGGAATCAAAATAATACAGGAACATATAAAACCCCTCTCATGAATATATTGAAGAGTAAATCAATGAGAGAGGGCTCTTGGATTGCAGGCAGCATTCGTTCATCGTACTCTTCTTACACACCAGCAGATTCCTCATCCCGCCCACCAGTTCAGTATTCTTTCACTGGCTTCATTAAATACGTATGAATGCCAACTTAAATGACCATTAGCGCTGGGCATTCATGTGTAACATGAACAGGCCAATTGTCCCATTACTTCTAGGTGCTCTCTGCTCCTTCTCTAACATCACAGAGTTCACATTTTATGATCAGCATTCAGGAGCACCTGTCCACTCGGTCAAGGGGTGAGCGTGCAAACTCCGTGCAGACAGCACCCGAGGTCAGGATGGAACCCGGGTCTCTGGCGCTGTAAGGCAGCAGCTCTACCCGCTGCGCCACCGTGCTATTCTTGAACTTCACAGTGAAAGATTCTGTATCTATTGACTTTGGTGACAAGCTGGCAGTGGGTGGCACAGGGCAGGACAGCTCCAGGGGAGGATTTAGGTTCTTCTCTACCCTTGACAATGACTAGGAATGTATCAGGCACTCATGAGTTCAGTGATAGGAGCAGAATTAGGCCATTCAGCTCAACAGATCAACTCCACCATTCAATCATGGCTGATCTATCTTTCCCTCTCAACCCCATTCTCCTGCATTCTCCCGATAACACCTGATACCCGTACTGATCATGAATCGATCTATAGGTGTTCATAGCTGTTGTGCAGTTAATAACGGCAAGTCGGCCACATTACAATATCATATTGTAATGGTCAGCACGGTGGCGCAGCGGTAGAGTTGCTGCCTTACAGCATTTGCAGCGCCGGTGACCCGGGTTCCATCCCGACTACGGGTGCTGTCTGTGCGGAGTTTGTACGTTCTCCCCATGACCTGTGTGGGTTTTCTCCGAGATCTTCGGTTTCCTCCCACACTCCAAAGACGTACAGGTAATGTTAAAATTGTGCCTCGTGTGTGTGCAAGATAGTGTTAATGAGCAGGAGTCACTGGTCGGCGCGGTCCTGGTGGGCCGAAGGGCCTGTTTCAGTGCTGTATCTCTAATCTGAACTAAACTAAAGTAAAATGTGGTGGGTCTTTATCTGGATGGATGTATTCAACATTGGTCGTAGCTCCTGGTAAACAAACCAGGCCAGGAAAAACCAGCAAGTCAGGAATATCTCTTCCAGCTGCTGGAGTTACACCTGCAAACTGGAGTGAGCTGCACTGAGGAATGTTCTGCCGTTGTTGATCTGGTTTCTCTTTCTGCCGTGCTGGCAGTGGCAGAATCAGCAATTGCAGCTGCATCTGGAGCCCAGCCACTCACACTGCCATCTAATACCGTCTGTCGTAGCCTCACCAGCACATAGCTGGCAGCAACATGGCAGCACTACTGCCCTGGCCACAACTGCACCAGGTGCAGGCACACCGCAGGAGCTTTGCACTTTACACTTTAGTTTAGACTAGACCAAGTTGGGCCCAAACCTCTCCTGCATTGGTGCAGCACCTCCCCCCTCCCCATCCTCCCCCTCCCCCTACCACCTCCCCATCCCGTCCTACCCTCCCCTTCCTCCCTCCCTCCACCCCCCTCCCCCCTCCCCTCCCCTCCCCTCCCACTCCAACCCTCTCAACCCCCCTTATCCTCCCCCCCTCCTCCCCCTCCCTCCCTCCCCCCCCCTCCCTACCATCACCAATTGACCTACAACCTGCACATCTTTGGAATGTGGGAGGAAACCGGAGCACCCGGAGAAAACCCATGCATTCACAGGGAGAACGTGCAAACGCCATACAGACAGCACCTGTTTCCTCCCACACTCCAAAGACGAGCAGGTTTGTAGGTTAATTGGTTTCCATACATTGTCGCTAGCGCGTAGGATAGTGTACGGGGTGCTGGTAGCCATGGACTCAGTAGGTCGAAGGACCTGTTTCTGCGCTGTATCTCAAAAGTCTAAAATCTAAAGATTTGCCTTCTGCACCTCGCCACTCTGCCTGTTTTCTGATTGCCCCACTGTTGTCATGGAAGGCATCACTCCCCCCTTACCCACACCGATCAGTGCCGACCCTCCCACCCTGACTGCCAGCAATGGCAATGATGGGGCATTTTCATAGCAGCCGACTCCCTTGTGCAGTGACAGGACCCTAGTCCCTGACACTTTCACTTTCACCGCCAGAGTTGGGGGGGACTGTGAGAGAATGGAAGGTGTATTATGCTCACAGCGGCTCAGAGAAACAAAGAGCAGTGGGCTGTACCTATTGAGCATGTGTCCTGATAGCTAACCAACCATCACCTTCAGTCTGGCCAGCACATCACACCCCACACCCATGTTTTAAGCAGAACACAAAGTGCTAGTGGAACCCAGTGGGTCAGGCAGCATCTGGGAAGGAATGAACAGACAACATTTTGGGTTGGGACCCTTCATCAGATTCTCCCCCCTCCACAGATGCTGCCTGACTCACTGAGCTCCTCCAGTACTTTGTGTTTTGCACAAGATTCCACCATCTGCAGTTTCTTCATAAGTTCATAAGTCATAGGAGCAGAATTAGACCATTCGGTCCATCAGGTCTACTCCGCCATTCAATCATGGCCGATGTATATTTCCCTCCCAACCCCATTCTCCTGCCTCCTCCCCAAAACTCGTACTAATCAAGAATCTGTCAATCTCTGCCTTAAAAATATCCATTGACTTGGCCTCCACAGCCGTCTGTGGCAAAGAATTCCACAAATGAACCACACTTTGACCAAAGAAATTCCTCCTCATCTCCTTTCTAAAGATACATCATTTTATTATGAGGCTGTGGCCTTTAGTCCTAGACTCTCCCACTACTGGAAACACCCTCTCCACATCCACTCTATCCAGGCCTTTCACTATTCGGTAAAGTTTCAATGAGATCCCCCCCTCATCCGTCTAAACTCCAGTGAGTCCAGGCCCAGTGCCGACAAACACTCATCATATGTTAACCCAATTACTCCCGGGATCATTCTCTCATTTCTTGTGCCTACATCTGTGTTTTGTGCGCTCTACATTGTCCAGGTGTGCCTCTGGCTTGCTGCTCGGAGGCATGGCTTCACACAAGCTGTGCGATGTAAAAGCAAATTGTTCCATGTCAGAGATTTTCAAATTGCTTTCCTTCAAATGAATGTATCATTGCACACGAGAAGGTGACTTACATCCATCCCACTCATCCCACTGGCTCCACATCGCTTACAACTTCACCTAGTCTGAGTCATGGGTTATGAGGCCATCATGGCCGTCACAATGTAACTGCACAAACATAAAGGGGACACATTTAGAATAGGCTTCAGCACTCTGCTCCCCCTTGCAATTCAGATCGATGGAGCAAACATTTACATAAATGTAGAAGGGGAGTTAAAATGTTTGGCCACAGGGAGATAGAAACAGAGAAACATAAAGAAATAGGTGCAGGAGTAGGCCATTCAGCCCTTCGAGCCAGTACCGCCATTCAATGTGTTCATGGCTGATCATCTAAAATCAGTACCCCGTTCCTGTTTTTTCCCCCAAATCCCTTGATTTTTTTAGTCCTCAGAGCTAAATCTAACTCTCTCTTGAATCCATCCAGTGAATTGGCCTCCAATGCCTTCTGTGGCGGAAATTTCCACAGATTCACAACTCTCTGGGTGAAGAGGTTTTTAATCATCTCAGTCCTGAATGGCCTGCCCCTCATTCTTAAACTGTGGCCCCTGGTCCTGGACTCCCTCAAAAGCCCCAGATGGACCAAGTGCAAGTGTTCGGCGAAATGGTCGCCATATCTACGCTTGGTCTTACCGATGTACAGGAGGCCACATCGGGAAAGCCGGATGCAGTAGATGAGGTTGGAGGAGGTGCATGTGAACCTCTGTCTCACCATGAGCAGCCTGATACAGCTTGACACCATCTTTAAACTCATCAATGATATCACCAGTGGATGAAGAATACCACTGATGAGATGATTAGATTAGATCAGCCACCATTGAATGGTGGAGTAGTCTTGATGGGCCCAATGGCCTAATTCTGCTCCTATCACGTGTGACTTTTTGACCTATGGACCTGTATTGCCTGCTGGGGTCTCTGGATGTGGGTGAAGGGGGAGATGCAGGGACTTGTGTTGCAGGGGAGTGTACCTGGGGAGGGGGATGTTTTGGGTGGGTTGGGATGAGTGGACCACTGTTGCCCGTGACCTCGGGCGCACTTAACCTGGTCCTCGATTGCCGGAGCCCTCACTGACCACACGTGTCATGCCTTTGATGTCCAAAATCTTCAATGTCACGCAATATTTAAAAATAGCAGGAAGTATCACACAGGATGACGGAAGGGCAGGAGTGAACGAAGGGGATCGTGGAGGGAGCCGTCTCTGCGGAGGGAGGAACAGCAAGATGTGACTGGTGCTGGGATCACGTTGAAGATAACAGTCTGAAGAAGTATCTCGGCCAGAAACGTCACCCATTCCTTCTCTCCAGAGATGCTGCCTGACCCGCTGAGTTACTCCACATTTTGTGTCCATCTTTTAAGATAGCAGAAATGTCGTAGGATGATGCAGTTGGATGCGGAGGCTGGTGGGGTGCGCGGTGAGGACCAGGGGAACTCTATTCCTCTTCCATCTGAGGGGAGGGGAGATGAGCAGAACTGTGGGACACAGAGGAGACATGGGATCAAACGTAGACTGGGTAATCTTTTTTGCTGAACACTTTCGGTCAGTCCGCCTGGACCTACCTGATCTCCCGGTTGCTAAACAGTTTAATTCCCCTTCCCATTCCCACACAGATCTTTCTGTCCAAGGTCTCCTCCATTGTCAGCGTGAGGCTAAACACAAATTGGAGGAACAGTATCTGACATTTTCCTTGGGCTGCTTACAGCCCAGTGGTATGAATATTGATTTATCTCACTTCAAGTAACCCTTGAATTCACTCTCTCCTTCCCTCCCCCACCCAAGTCACACCAGCTTCAAAGTCGTCTTGTTAAGCTTCATTGTCGGTTCTTGTTCTCACCTCGGATACAGCTAAAAACGGCTGTTTCCGTTATCATTGTTACTTTTTTGCTTATCTTTTATTCATTTGTTCTATATCTCTCTACATATCTCCCGTTCCCCTCTCCCCTAACTCTCAGTCTGAAGAAGGATCTCGACCAGAAACGTCACCTATTCCGTTTCTCGAGAGATGCTGTCTGACCCGCTCAGTTACTCCAGCATTTTGTGTCTGCCTTCGGTAAATACTTTTGGAGTTAATCACTGTAATGCAGCCAAAATATACCAGAGCAACTTTGCACACATTGAGTGACCCCACAAATAGCAGAGTGATAACAGGCAGATAACTTGCTTCAGTCATGTTGGTTGTAGGATAATTATAGACATTGAAAAAAGCCCAAATTGGAATGTCGATTTGCACTTTGCTCACAATCTTACAGTCGGCTTTCAACTCGTCACTCATGATGGTCTTTATTTCAAGAAGGAAACAAAGAGGTTGTGAGGCTACAAAGAGACGAGAAAGGGAAAGCAACTAATGCAGGTGGAATACAGAGCAGCTAAATGTGCAGTCATACATTGTGGTAGCAGGAATAAAGATGTAAATGGGGAGAGAATCCAGAAATTGGACTTGGGAGTGCTGGTGAACTTATGAACTTATGAATAATATTGTTAGTCTGGAGAAAGGTCCGGGAGCAGAGCAAGGACGCCCGTTGGCTGAGAAGAAAAGTAAGTGTTAATTGCAGTGGAAAAGGCAGTTTAAAAAGAGCGCCAAGAGGACGTTAGTAGTCCGTTTGAAAAGTCCGAGGAGGCTGAGGTGAGGAGGTTACAATTGTTTTAAGCCAGAACTGTTTATAGACACAAGGTGATGGCGGAAAAGTTGGTGCAGTGTGTTTCCTGCAGGATGTGGAATGACAGGGACGTCGCTGGAGCTTCTGGGAGCTACACCTGCAAGAACTGTGTCCAGGTGCAGCTCCTGAAGGGACGTGTGGTGGAGTTGGAGAGGCAGTTGGATGACCTCAGGGCCATCCGGGAATGCGAGAGTTTCCTCGACAGGACCTATTGTGAGGCTGTCACGCCAAGGGTCCAGGTCCAGGTCGAGCGAAGGTGGGAGACTGTTTCAGGGGGGAGGGGACGAGGACTACAGGAGACCCCGGTGGCTGTGCCTATTGCAAATAGGTATACCCTCTTGGGAACTGTCGGGGCAGAAGACGTTTCCAGTCCGAGTGGCGGACCTGTTGGCAAGGATACTCGACAGGGGAGACCGAAGTCAGGAAGAGCCGTAGTGGTCGGTGACTCCATCGTCCGAGGGACGGACAGAAGATTCTGTGGCAGCAGGAGGGACTTGAGGATGGTATGTTGCCTCCCTGGTGCCAGGGTTCAACACATCACGGACCGGCTTCAGAAAATCCTAGTGAGGGAAGACGATCAACCTGAAGTCGTTGTGCATGTGGGCACGAATGACGTCGGGCGGAAGAGGAAGGAGGTGCTACAGCGGGAGTTTAGAGAGTTAGGAAAAAGACTGAGAAGGGGCGTGGCTGTGTTCTGCAGCTGCGGCTCACCGGCAGTCTCTCTGTCTTTTTTTTGTTTTTTGTCTATTGTCATCGTTTAATGTACGTTTTGTTCTATTTTTAACTCTGTGTATGTGGGGGGTGGTGGGGGGGTGGGGGAAACCTCTTTTCTAATCTCTTCCTCAATGGAGATGCGACCTTTACCGTGTCGTATCTCCGTTCGCGCTACGGCCTAACATCGTGGAGTCGGCGGCCTCCAGCTGGGATCGACCTTGAAGACTCCGGTCGCAGGGCCTGGACTTACCATCTCGGAGGCTTCGGCCGTGGGCCCTGCAGACCGCAACATCTGGAGTTCGCAGGTCCCTGGTTGGCGACCGGCTTTTGGGAGCTCCAGCCGTAGCAGCTTCGACCGCCCCGAAGCGCAAGGTACGATCGACCCGCCCGCAGGCCCTTCATCGCCCTGCGTGGCTCGGCCGCAGCACTTTCCATCGCCCGGTGGGGGCTCAGGACTTTCATCGGCCTGCTCGGCTCGGCCCTGGGACTTTCCATCGCCCAGTGGGGGCTCAGGACTTTCATCGGCCTGCTTGGCTCGGCCCTGGGACTTTCCATCGCCCGGTGGGGGCTTCAAAAAGTTGGGAGCCTCGATCACCTCGTGGCACCACGGGAGAAGAATGAGGAGGAGATAAGACTTTGCCTTCCATCACAGTGAGGGTGTGCCTAGAGCAATCACTGTGATGGCTGTTTGTGTAAAAATTGTATCTGTGTGTCCTGTGCTTTTTGTTGTCTACTGCCGGACCCTGACGTGAGAGGACGCTGGCGTTGTTTATTCGCCGCTTTTCCGTTAGGATAGTTTGTCTGTTTGTTTTTATGTTGATTGTTTTTGTAAAGCGCTTTGAGCACCCGATAAGGCGCTATATAAAATAAATGATTATTATTATTATTATTATAGAAGTAGGACGTCGAAGGTGGTTATCTCTGGACTGCTACCGGTACCTCGTGCTGGTGAGGCCAGGAACAGAGAGATAGAGGGTATGAATTTATGGCTGAGGGGCTGGTGCAGAGAGCAGGGATTTAGATTTCTGGACCACTGGGATCTCTTCTGGGCTAGGGGTGACTTGTACAAAAGGGACGGGTTACATCTTAACAGCAGGGGGACAAACATTCTGGCAGGCAGGTTTGCTAGTGTGACACCTGTGGCTTTAAACTAAGTAGTGGGGGGGAGGGGTTAACAAATTGTGAATATGAAGATGAGGTTAAAGGGAATACAGGAGATATTGCAAAAGACTCTCGGAAGAATGGGAACAGAAGTTCTAGAGGGGAAAAGAAATTAAGGGCAGGGCCAATTGTGACCGATGTGAGAGGGGAGGTAAATACAAAAGTTAAAGTGTTGTACTTAAATGCGCGTAGTATAAAAAATAAAGTGGATGAGCTTGAGGCTCAGTTAGTCATGGGCAAGTATGATGTTGTAGGGATCACTGAGACATGGCTACAAGAGGACCAGGGCTGGGAACTGAATATTCAGGGGTACACAACGTATAGACAGGTGGGCAGAGGGGGTGGGGTTGCTCTGATGGTAAGGAATGATATTCATTCCCTTGCAAGGGGTGACATAGAATCAGGAGATGTTGAATCAGTATGGATAGAAATTAGAAATTGTAAGGGTAAAAAGACCCTAATGGGAGTTATCTATATGCCCCCAAACAGTAGCCTCGACATAGGGTGCAAGTTGAATCAGGAGATAAAATTGGCGTGTCAAAAATGTAATGCTACGATGGTTATGGGAGATTTCAACATGCAGGTAGACTGGGAAAATCAGGTTGGAAATGGACCCCAGGAAAGAGAGTTTGTAGAGTGCCTTCGAGATGGATTCTTAGAACAGCTTGTACTGGAGCCTACCAGGGTGAAGGCAATTCTGGATTTAGTGTTGTGTAATGATCCTGATCTGATAAGGGGACTAGAGGTAAAAGAGCCATCAGGAGGCAGTGATCACAACATGATAAGTTTTACTCTGCAAATGGAAAGGCAGAAGGGAAAATCGGAAGTGTCAGTATTACAGTATAGCAAAGGGGATTACAGAGGCATGAGGCAGGAGCTGGCCAAAATTGACTGGAAGGAGGCCCTAGCAGGGAAGACAGTAGAACAGCAATGGCAGGTATTCCTGGGAATAATGCAGAGGTTGCAGCATCAATTTATTCCAAAGAGGTGGAAAGACTCTAAGGGGAGTAAGAGACACCTGTGGCTGACAAGGGAAGTCAGGGACAGCATAAAAATTAAGGAGAGGAAGTATAACAAAGCAAAGAAGAGTGGGAAGACAGAGGATTGGGACTCTTTTAAAGAGCAACAAAAGTTAACTAAAAAGGCAATACGGGGAGAAAAGATGAGGTACGAGGGTAAACTAGCCAATAATATAAAGGAGGATAGCAAAAGTTTTTTTAGGTACGTGAAGAGGAAAAAAATAGTCAAGGCAAATGTGGGTCCCTTGAAGACAGAAGCAGGGGAATTTATTATGGGGAACAAAGAAATGGCAGACGAGTTAAACCGTTACTTTGGATCTGTCTTCACTGAGGAAGATACACACAATCTCCCAAATGTTCTAGGGGCCGGAGAACCTAGGGTGATGGAGGAACTGAAGGAAATCCACATTAGGCAGGAAATGGTTTTGGGTAGACTGATGGGACTGAAGGCTGATAAATCCCCAGGGCCTGATGGTCTGCATCCCAGGGTACTTGAGGAGGTGGCTCTAGAAATAGTGGAAGCATTGGAGATCATTTTTCAATGTTCTATAGATTCAGGATCAGTTCCTGTGGATTGGATAGCAAATGTTATCCCACTTTTTAAGAAAGGAGGGAGAGAGAAAACGGGTAATTATAGACCAGTTAGTCTGACATCAGTGGTGGGGAAGATGCTGGAGTCAATTATAAAAGACGAAATTGCTGAGCATTTGGATAGCAGTAACAGGATCATTCCGAGTCAGCATGGATTTACGAAGGGGAAATCATGCTTGACAAATCTACTGGAATTTTTTGAGGATGTAACTAGGAAAATTTACAGGGGAGAGTCAGTGGATGTGGTGTACCTCGACTTTCAGAAAGCCTTCGATAAGGTCCCACATAGGAGATTAGTGGGCAAAATTAGGGCACATGGTATTGGGGGTAGGGTACTGACATGGATAGAAAATTGGTTGACAGACAGAAAGCAAAGAGTGGGGATAAATGGGTCTCTTTAGGAATGGCAGGCAGTGACCAGTGGGGTACCGCAAGGTTCTGTGCTGGGACCCCAGCTATTTACGATATACATTAATGACTTAGACGAAGGGATTAAAAGCACCATTAGCAAATTTGCAGATGATACTAAGCTGGGGGGTAGTGTGAATTGTGAGGAAGATGCAATAAGGCTGCAGGGTGACTTGGACAGGTTGTGTGAGTGGGCGGATACATGGCAGATGCAGTTTAATGTAGATAAGTGTGAGGTTATTCACTTTGGAAGTAAGAATAGAAAGGCAGATTATTATCTGAATGGTGTCAAGTTAGGAGGAGGGGGAGTTCAACGAGATCTGGGTGTCCTAGTGCATCAGTCAATGAAAGGAAGCATGCAGGTACAGCAGGCAGTGAAGAAAGCCAATGGAATGTTGGCCTTCATAACAAGAGGAGTTGAGTATAGGAGCAAAGAGGTCCTTCTACAGTTGTACCGGGCCCTGGTGAGACCGCACCTGGAATACTGTGTGCAGTTTTGGTCTCCAAATTTGAGGAAGGATATTCTTGCTACGGAGGGCGTACAGCGTAGGTTCACTAGGTTAATTCCCGGAATGGCGGGACTGTCGTATGTTGAAAGGCTGGAGCGATTGGGCTTGTATACACTGGAATTTAGAAGGATGAGGGGGGATCTTATTGAAACATATAAGATAATTAGGGGATTGGACACATTAGAGGCAGGAAACATGTTCCCAATGTTGGGGGAGTCCAGAACAAGGGGCCACAGTTTAAGAATAAGGGGTAGGCCATTTAGAATGGAGATGAGAAAAACCTTTTTCAGTCAGAGAGTGGTGAAGGTGTGGAATTCTCTGCCTCAGAAGGCAGTGGAGGCCAGTTCGTTGGATGCTTTCAAGAGAGAGCTGGATAGAGCTCTTAAGGATAGCGGAGTGAGGGGGTATGGGGAGAAGGCAGGAACGGGGTACTGATTGAGAGTGATCAGCCATGATCGCATTGAATGGCGGTGCTGGCTCGAAGGGCTGAATGGCCTACTCCTGCACCTATTGTCTATTGTCTATTGTCTAAAAAGGAAAGCTAGCTTTTCGGGTCAGGACCATTCTTCAAGGTCCTGAACCGAAATGGCACCTATCCATGTTCTCCACAGATGCTGCCTGACCCGCGGAGTTACTCCAGCACTCTGTGAAACGTCACCTATCCATGTTCTCCAGAGATGCTGCCTGACCCACTGAGTTCCCCAGCATTTTGTGTCCATCTTTTAAGATAGCAGAACTGTCGCAGGATGATGTAGTTGGATGCGGAGGTTGGTGGGGTGCGCGGTGAGGACCAGGGGAACTCTATTCCTCTTCCATCTGAGGGGGAAGGGCAGAACTACGGGGCACAGAGGAGACATGGGTGAGGGATCCATTCACAATAGCGGGGTGGGGTAACCTTGGTTACTAAAGAAAGAGGACATCTCGGAAGTCACGGATTGGGAAGTCTCATCTTGGGAGCAGATGCGGCAGAAACGGAGAAGTTGAGAGTGAGGAATTGTGTCCTAGCACGAGGCAGGTTGGGATGAGGAGTGGTCCAGACAACTGTGGGAATTGACTGTCAGTGGAAGGGTCTGCAGAAGGGCTACGACCTCAAATGTCACCTATTCCTTCTCTCCCGAGATGCTGCCTGACTGACTGAGTTACTCCAGCACTTTGTGTCTATCTGTGGGAGTCAGTGGATTGATCGTAGATGTTAGTCAAACGTCTGTCCCCTGTGATGGAGCCACACCGGGAAGGAAGGTGTCCGAGATAGAACAAGTGAGGTCAAGAGGAGGAAGAAGAAGGAATAGAATCAAGGAACTGCAGATGCTAGTTTACAAAAAAACACACACAGAGTGCTGGAATAACTCAACGCGCCAGGCAGCATCCTTGGAGAACAGGGATAGGTGACATTTTGGATCCCAACACTAAATGTCACCGATCCATGTTCTCCAAGTGAGGTCGTGAGTTAGATGGTGAGATTCTATACCTCAGTTTGCCAGGGAGCATTCTAGAGCCAATTAAATACTTTTCAACATTTCCGCCGCCTCCAACGGGATCCCACCACTAGTCACATCTTCCCATCTCCACCCCTTTCCACCTTCCACAGAGACCATTCCCTCCACAACTCCCTGGTTAACTCACCCCTTCCCACCCAAACCACCCCCTCCCCAGGTACCTTCCCCAGCAATCGCAGGAGATGCAACACCTGTCCCTATACCTCCTCCCTCGACTCTGTCCATGGACCCTGACAGTCCTTTCAGATGAGGCAGATGTTCATTTGCACCTCCTCCAACCTCATCTACTGTATCTGTTGTTCAAGGTGTGGATTCTTATACATCGGTGAGATCAAAGGTAGACTGGGCGAGCGCCTGAACCCACCTGATCTCCCGGTTGCCAAACAGTTTAATTCCCCTTCCCATTCCTACACAGACCTTTCCATCCTGGGTCTCCTCCATTGTCAGAGTGAGGCTAAACACAGCACTCTGTGAAACGTCACCTATCCATGTTCTCCAGAGATGCTGCCTGACCCACTGAGTTACTCCAGCACTCTGTGAAACGTCACCTATCCATGTTCTCCAGAGATGCTGCCTGACCCGCTGAGTTATTCCAGCACTCTGTGAAACGTCACCTATCCATGTTCTCCAGAGATGCTGCCTGACCCGCTGAGTTACTCCAGCACTCTGTCTCCATCGTTGGTATAAATCAGAACCTCATGATCTGCTTGGGTTGAGCCCCCCCCTCACCCTGACCCCCTCACCCGACCCCCTCACCCTGACCCCCCCTCACCCTGACCCCCCCTCACCCTGACCCCCCCTCACCCTGACCCCCCCTCACCCTGACCCCCCCTCACCCTGACCCCCCCTCACCCTGACCTCCCCCTCACCCTGACCTCCCCCTCACCCTGACCCCCCCCTCACCCGACCCCCCTCACCCTGACCCCCCCTCACCCTGACCCCCCCTCACCCGACCCCCCTCACCCTGACCTCCCCCTCACCCTGACCCCCCCTCACCCTGACCCCCCCGTCACCCTGAACCCCCCTCACCCTGACCCCCCTCACCCTGACCCCCCTCACCCTGACCCCCCTCACCCTGACCACCCCACCTTGACCCCCCTCACCCTGACTCCCCTCACCCTGACCCCCCCTCACCCTGACCCCCCCTCACCCTGACCCCCCCTCACCCTGACCCCCCCTCACCCTGACCCCCTCACCCTGACCCCCCCTCACCCTGACCTCCCCTCGCCCTGAACCCCCCTCACCCTGACCCCCCTCACCCTGACCCCCCTCACCCTGGCCCCCCCTCACCCTGACTCCCCTCACCCTGACCCCCCCTCACGCTGACCCCCCCCACCCTGACCCCCCCTCACCCTGACCCCCCCTCACCCTGACCCCCCCTCACCCTGACCCCCCCTCACCCTGACCCCCCCAACCTGACCCCCCTCACCCTGACCCTGACCCCTCTCACCCTGACCCCCCCACCCTGACCCCCCTCACCCTGACCCCCTCACCCGACCCCCTCACCCTGACCCCCCCCTCACCCTGACCCCCCTCACCCTGACCCCCCCTCACCCTGACCCCCCCCCTCACCCTGACCCCCTCTCACCCTGACCCCCCTTCTAGCCTCCTGCATTATTCCAACAAAGCCCAGCAGCAGCTTGGGTGATCTAATCTTCCATCACGGCAAGCTGCAACCTTGGTGGTGCAGCGGTAGAGTTGCTGCCTTACAGCGAATGCAGTGCCGGAGACCCGGGTTCCATCCTGACTACGGGCGCTGTCTGTATGGAGTTTGTACGTTCTCCCCGTGACTTGCGTGGGATTTCCCCGAGATCTTCAGTTCCCTCCCACACTCCAAAGACGTGCAGGTTTGTAGGTTAATTGGCTTGGTAAATGCAAAAAAAATGGTACCAAGTGGATATAGGATAGTGTTAATGTGTGGGGATCGCTGGTGGCCGGTGCACACCCGGTGGGCTGAAATGGCCTCTTTCTGTATTGTATCGCAAAACTAAACCAAACTAAACATCAAATTCAACCAATGTCCCTTTTTTCCTGTTTAGGAAGGAAATGTAAATTCCGGATTTAAAACGAAGTTAGACACAAAATAATAGAGTAACTCAAGAGACAGGTTACAACTCTGGAGAGACGGAATGGGTGACTGATGAAGGATCTTGACACAGAACGTCAGCCATTCCTTCTCTCCATAGATGCTGCCTGTTATTCCAGCATTTTAACCTTTCTTCCTGTGTGCTGGCCAATTTGCTGGCCAGTAAGATTTTGCACCTGTGATATCAACTCAGTTTTTCTCCCTCCAGAATACAGAATACAGAGCCTTTATTTGTCATTCGGTACCGAGGTACAGAACGAAATTACGTTACCAGCAGTCACACAAAAAAAGAAACACAACACATAACCCCAACACAAACATCCATCACAGTGACTCCAAACACCCCCTCACTGTGATGGAGGCAACAAAACTTCCACTCTCTTCCCCACGCCCAAGTCCCCGTGGCCGAGCCGCACCGGGCGCTGAAACATCCTGCGGCCGAGCCGGGCGATGGAAGGCCCCGCGGCCGTACTGTGCGCAGATAAGTCCCGCGGCCGAGCCGCGCCGGGCGATGGAAGGCCCCGCGGCCGAGCCGCACCAGCGATGTAAAGTCCCGCGGCCGAGCCGCGCCGGGCGACGGAAGGCCCCGCGGCCGAGCCGCACCAGCGATGTAAAGTCCCGCGGCCGAGCCGCGCCGGGCGATGGAAGGCCCCGCGGCCGAGCCGCACCAGCGATGTAAAGTCCCGCGGCCGAGCCGCACCAGCGATGTAAAGTCCCGCGGCCGAGCTGCAACTGGCGCTGAACCGTCCCGTGGCCGTACCGGGCGATGGAAGGCCCCGCGGCCGAGCCGCACCGGGCACTGCCAAGTCCAGCGGCCGAGCCGCACCGGGGGATGGAAGGCCCCACGTTTAAATCTTTTTTTTTTTAGCGCAAACGGAGGTACGACTCGGAAAGGGTCGCATCTCCGTTGAGGAAGAGATTTTTAAAAAGGTTTCCCCCACCCCCCCACCACCCCCCACATATACACAGCTAAAGATAGGCTATTTCATACATCTAACACTAACAAATAGACAAAGAAAGAAGAAAGACAAACAGACTGCCGGCGCCGCCGCCGCCACAGCTGCTGCTGCCTGACCTGCTGGGCATTTTCTACACTCTCCCTTTGGTGTCAGCAACAAGTCTGCCTGGGTTCCACAGCTTTATTGCTTCCCTCCTACTTTGTTCCCACGATTAGTCCACGCACCAGATGGTCTCCCTTGGGCAACCCCGACCTCACCCCATCAGTGATATTCCCTTTGTTGATCCCTCTCACTCCCCACTCCCTGTTTGCAACATGGAATCACTTCGTTATCCCACTTTCCTCGCTCCTGTTGAAGGTGCTTCAATCTGAAATATAAAAGAGTCATAGCCATAAAGTGATACAGAGTGGAAGCAGGCCCTTCGGCCCAACTTGCCCACACTGGCCAACAATGTCCCAGCTACACTAGTCCCACCTGCCTGCGTTTGGTCCTTGTCCATCCAAACCTGTCCTATCCATGTATCTGTCTAACTGTTTCTTAAATGTTGGGATTGTCCCAGCATCAACTACCTCCTCTGGCAGCTTGTTCCATACACACACCACCCTCTGTGTGAAACACGTTGATGTCTCATTCCACAGATGCCTCCTATTCCATTAAGTTGTGGTGGCTCAGCTGTAGAGTTGCTGCCTTACAGCGAATGCCGGGGACCCGGGTTCCATCACGACTACGGGTGCTGTCTGTACGGAGTTTGTACGTTCTCCCCGTGACCTGCGTGGGTTTTCTCCGAGAACTTCGGTTTCCTCCCACATTCCAAAGACGTACAGGTTTGTAGGTTAATTGGCTTGGGTTTGTATACTCGGTATAATTGTAAATTGTCCCTTGTGTGTGTAGGATAGTGTTAATATGTGGGGATTGCTGGTCGCTGCGGACTCGGTGGGCCGAAGGGCCTGCTTCCGCGCTGTATCTCTAAACTAAACTAAACTAAACTAAAATACCCTGTCGAGCATATTCTGTCCTTAATAACAAAGGTTGATCATTCTGTCCATAAACCTTGCTCTGTAATTCAATGAAATTGTGAAATGCCACCAGAGAACTTTTACTTAACAAAATCCAGCAATCTCTTAAAAATTTCAGTGAGAGG
The DNA here is from genome assembly GCF_053455715.1 of Rhinoraja longicauda. Lineage (NCBI taxonomy): Eukaryota > Metazoa > Chordata > Chondrichthyes > Rajiformes > Arhynchobatidae > Rhinoraja > Rhinoraja longicauda. The sequence continues at coordinate 392,976 of NC_135962.1, read as the reverse complement.
TGATGTAAAAGAGAGAATTCCACCTTATGTTGAAGATAGGCACACAATGCTGGAGTAACTCAACGGGACAGGCAGCATCTCTGGAGGGAAGGAATGGGTGACGTTTCAGGTCGATACCCATCCTCAGACTCTTACGTTGTGTCTTTTGCAAGACAAATGTCACTTATCCATGTTCTCCAGAGATGCTGCCTGACCCGCTGAGTTACTCCAGCACTCTGTGAAACGTCACCTATCCATGTTCTCCAGAGATGCTGCCTGACCCGCTGAGTTACTCCAGCACTCTGTGAAACGTCACCTATCCATGTTCTCCACAGATGCTGCCTGACCCGCTGAGTTACTCCAGCACTCTGTGAAACGTCACCTATCCATGTTCTCCACAGATGCTGCCTGACCCGCTGAGTTACTCCAGCACTCTGTGAAACGTCACCTATCCATGTTCTCCACAGATGCTGCCTGACCCGCTGAGTTACTCCAGCAGTTAATGTGTACTTTGGAGACAGATTTACTTAAACTTACTGGAATTCCATAAAAAACTTAATTGAATATTAAATTAAAAAATTGCTACTTACAGTATTTTTAATTGAAGGTTTTTTGCCTTTATTATGTGACTAACTGAAGACGAGACTGAGGCAGGGCAAGGACAACTACAGCAGGAAGCTGGAGCTGAAACATCAGCAGAACAACATGAGGGATGTGTGGGGCAGTATGAAGAGCATCACAGGCTACAAGACCAGTGGCCTGGGGAGGGAAAGCAATCACGACTGGGCCAACAAGCTGAACCTGTTTTTTAACAGATTTGATGGAGGGGTCTCTGCCCACCCTCCCCCTGCCCCCCCCCCCCCCCTCAATCTCTCCCCCTCAATCCCCCTGGTCCTCTTCCTCTGCCCTTTCTTTGTCGCTCCTGACCATCAAGGCTGAGCAGGTGAGGAAGGAGCTGAGCAGACTCCGCCCAGGCAAAGCCACAGGTGCCGCTGGTGTCAGCCCTGGGATACTCAAGGTGTGTGCCAGCCAGTTGTGTGGAGTACTCCAGCATATCTCCAACCTGAGCCTGAGCCTGGAGAGGGTTCCTGTGATGTAGAGACATCCTGCCTGGTTCCTGGACCAAAGAGGACGTGCCCCAGCTCCTCCAATGACTACAGACCGGTGGTGCTGACTTCACACATCATGACGTCCCTGGAGAGGCTGGTGCTCACTCACCTGCGACCCTGGTTAAACCCGACCTGGACACCCTGCAGTTCGCTGACTAAACAAATTTGGGGGTGAGGACGCCATCATCCACCTGTCCAGCTAGATCAGCCGGGAAGCATTGTGACAGTCATGTTATTTGACTTCTCCAGTGCTTTTAACACCACCCGGCCTGCACTGCACTGATAGGGAGCAAACTGACGAAGATGTGGGTGGATGCTCCATTGGTGTCCTGGATCACCAACTACCTGACTTTATGACCACAGTATGCCAGGCTGCAGAACTGTGTCTCGGACATGGTGGTGAGCAACACAGGGCCCCACAGGGGACGGTCCTCTCTCCCTTCCTGTTCACCATCTACACCTCGGACCTCAGATATAACCCCGCCTCCTGCCACCTGCAGATGTTTTCAGACGACTCTGCAATTGTGGGCTCCCAGTGAGAGGAGGGAAGCTGAATACAGAGGTGTAGTCAACGACTTTGTGGAGTGGTGTGGGCTGAATCACCTGCAGCTCAACACCAACAAGACTAAGGAGTTAGTGGTGGACATCAGGAGGAGAGGAACACCCCTGTCCCCTGTCTCCATCAATGGCGTGGATCTGCAGTTTAACAGGGAGTACAAATACCTTGGACAGTAAACTGGACTGGTCCAGGAACACTGAGGCCCTGTACAAGAAGGGACAGAGCCGGCTGTACTTATTGAGAAAGCTCCGCTCCTTCAACGTCTGCAGTAAGATGCTGCAGATGTTCTACCAATCGGTGGTGGCCAGTGCCATCTTCATCACTGCCGTGTGCTGGGGCAGCAGGACGAAGGCCGCAGATGCCATCAGGCTACAAACTCATCAGGAAGGCTGCCTCTGTCCTGGGGGCGCAGTTGGATTCATGGGGAGTGGTCTTGAAGGGGAGATGCTCCTCAAACTGCGGAGCATCCTGGACAATACAGCTCACCCCCTCCATGACACACTGGTCAACCTGAGGAGCACCTTCAGCAACAGACTGGTCCCACCAAGATGCAGCACAGAACGCCACAGGGGATCCTTCTTCCCTGTGGCTATCGAACTGTACAACTCCTCCCCCTTCTGTCGTGGGGTAGACTGTCCCTGCCCCCCCCCCCACCAATCTTTGCAAATCCCCAATCCTTTCCACTCGTCATTTTAATTTGATGTTTCATGAATTTTGTGTTTACGACTGTTGGCAGATCAATGTCCCTTTCCCTCCTGCGATAAATAAAGTTCTATCGTATCGTATCATAGCGTATTGTAAGATTAAATTGTTCTCTTCCATTTATGTAGAAACATAGAACTGCAGATGTTTGTCAATATACATCTTCAGTTTTGAAGAAGGGTCCCGACCTGAAACGTCACCTATCCATGATCTCCACAGTTGTTGCCTGACCCACTGAGTTACTCCAGCACTCTGTGAAACGTCACCTATCCATGTTCTCCAGAGATGCTGCCTGACCCGCTGAGTTACTCCAGCACTCTGTGAAACGTCACCTATCCATGTTCTCCACAGTTGTTGCCTGACCCGCTGAGTTACTCCAGCACTCTGTGAAACGTCACTTATCCATGTTCTCCAGAGATGCTGCCTGACCCGCTGAGTTACTCCAGCTCTTTATGTCCTTTTCTCTTCCTTTGTCATAGAGTCATAGAGTCCTACAGCACAGAAAGAGGCCCTTCGGCCCATCGTGTCCCCGCCACCCGTTACCAAACACAGTCTAATTTTAATCCCATTTTCCCGCATTTGGACCGTAGCCCTGAATGTTGTAGTATTTCAAGTGCCCATCCAAATGCCTCTTCAACGTTGTGAGTGTTCCCGCCTCCACCACCACCCCAGGCAGTGAGTTCCAGACTCCAACCACCCTCTGGGTGAAAAAGTTCTTTCTCACATCCCCCCGAAACCTCCCTCCCCTTACCCAGTATCTATGTCCCCTCGTTGTTGAACCTTCCACCAGTGGAAGAAGTTCCACGCCATCTACCTTATCTATGCCCCTCATGATCTTGTACACCTCGATCATGTCCCCTCTCAGCCTTCTCTGCTCCAGGGAAAACAACCCCTGTCTGCTCAGTTTCTCCTCATAGCCGAGGCCCTTCATCCCTGGCAGCATCCTGGTGAATCTCCTCTGCACCCTCTCCAAAGCTATCACATGCTTTCTATAATGTGGATACTTTGCTGCGAAATAAACCTCCTCTGGAGGCCAGGGTGACAGACCAAACTCCAACAACTTCTCCTGGACCACCCATATTGATGCAACAACCAAGAAAGCACACCAACTCCTCTACTACCGTAGAAGGCTTAGGACGTTCGGCATGTCCCCTACAACTCTCACCAACTTCTACAGATACACTGTAGGAAGCATTTTATCAGGATGTATCACGACTTGGTTTGGGAACAGCTCCATCCAAGACCGCTACAAATCACAGCGAATTGTGGACCTAGCCCAGACCATCACACAAACCAACCTCCCTTCCATTGACTCCATGTACACCTCACGCTGTCTCGGCAAGGCCAGCAGCATAATCAAGGACCAGTCGCACCCTGGCCACTCCCTCTTCTCCCCTCTCCCATCAGGCAAAAGGTACAGAAGTGTGAAAACGCACACCTCCAGATTCAGGGACAGTTTCTTCCCAGCTGATATCAGGCAACTAAATCATCCCACCACAACCAGAGTAGGAAAATAACTGCAGATGCTGGACATATCGAAGGTATCACAAATTGCTGGAGTAACTCAGCAGGTCAGGCAGCATCTAGGAGAGAGGGAATGGGTGACGTTTCGGGTCGAGTCCCTTCTTCAGACTGATGTCAGGGGGGCGGGACAAAGAAAGAATCCTTTCCCTCTCTCCTAGATGCTGCCTGACCTGCTGAGTTACTCCAGCATTTTGTGATCCCACCACAACTAGAGAGCAGTGTTGAACTACTATCTACCTGTTTTGTGACCCTCGGACTCTCCTTGATCGGACTTTGCTGGCTTCACCTTGCACTAAACGTTATTCCCTTATCGTACACTGTAAATGGCTCGATTGTAATCATGTCATGTCAGTCTTTCTGCTATTTTGCTAGCATGCAACAAAATCTTTTCACATGACAGTAAACTAAACTGGGTTGCTGTGTGGCCCTTTGTTTGATGTTTGCACCTTGCAGTCATGGGCATTTCTGCAGAGCAACATCTGTAGGAGCTGCTGCAAGAGGACATTACTCTTGGTGACACGTGTAAGATGGAACTGCAGATGCTGGTTTCAACCGAAGATAGACACAAAATGCGGGACAGGCAGCATTTCTGGAGAGAAGGAATGGGTGACGTTTTGTGTCGAGACCCTTCTTCAGACTGACGTCAGGGGAGAGGGAGTGTAAGAAAATAACTGCAGATGCTGGCACAAATTGAAGGTATTTATTCACAAAATGCTGGAGTAACTCAGCAGGTCAGGCAGCATCTCGGGAGAGAAGGAATGGGTGACGTTTCGGGTCGAGACCCTTCTTCAGACTGATGTTAGGGGGGCGGGACAAAGGAAGGATATAGGTGGAGACAGGAAGATAGAGGGAGAACTGGGAAGGGGGAGGAGGGCGAAGAGAGGGACAGAGGAACTATCTAAAGTTGGAGAAGTCAATGTTTATACTGCTGGGCTGCAAGCTGCCCAAGCGAAATATGAGGTGCTGTTCCTCCAATTTCCGGTGGGCCTCACTATGGCACTGGAGGAGGCCCATGACAGAAAGGTCAGACTGGGAGTGGGAGGGGGAGATAAGTGCTCAGCCATAAGGTGTGAAAACAGGACAAAGGGAATGGAGATCAAGGAAAATGTAGAATTGATCATTGTTAGCTGGGAGGATGTAATGACAAAGCCAACAGAGATAAAATGTAGTTGGAGACAGTAAGACTGGCCGGAGAACTGGGAAGGGGGAGGGATGGAGAGAGAGGAAAAGCAAGGGCTACTTGAAGTCAATGTTCATATCGCTGGGGCGTAAGCTGAAAACTATTGGTGTAAGGTGTAAACTATTGGTGACATGTTTATAGAGGGATGAAGTTAATACCACAGACTAAAGCTGCTGTGTTACAGGGAAATGTGTAAAACCTCTGCACATTTTTAATCAGACATAGAAACATAGAAACATAGAAACACAGAAACATAGAAACATAGAAACATGGAAACATGGAAACATAGAAACATGGAAACATGGAAACATGGAAACATAGAAACATGGAAATATAGAAACATAGAAACATAGAAACATGGAAACATAGAAACAAAGAAACATAGAAACATGGAAACATAGAAACATAGAAACATAGAAACATAGAAAATAGGTATAGGAGGAGGCCATTTGGCCTTTCGAGCCAGCACCGCCATTCATTGTGATCATGGCTGATCATCCACAATCAATAACCTGTGCCTGCCTTCTCCCCATATCCCTTGATCCCACTAGCCCCTAGAGCTCTAACTATAGTTCTGTGATGTTCTTTGGGTTAATCAGAAGTACATTTATGTCGTTGACACTCTTGTTGACAACTTGTTGAATACAAATAAATGACAAATGTACAGTTGTATGAGCAGAGCACCACCCACTAAGCAAAGAAACACTCTGTTGCAGTGTACCTGTAAAGATCGGTAGCCAAACCAAAATCAAACCCATTGACATATTCAGTGGGCATGATTTTGCCTGGCTATCAGGTAGCAGTGGCTTGACAGAAAACAGTGCTTCAATTTGCAGGTGTAAATTGTTCTGGATAGAGAATCATACAGTCATAGAGTTATGCAGCGAAACAGGCCCTTCAGCCCAAATTGCCCATGCCAACCGAGGTGCCTCGCCTACACTGGTCCCACCTGCCCATATTTGGCTCATATCCATCTAAACCTTTCCTATCCATATACCTGTCAAATTGTCTTTTAAATGTTGTTATCGTACCTGCCTCAACTACCTCCTCCGGCAGCTCATTCCATACACCCACCACCCTCTGTGTGAAAAAGTTGCCCCTCAGGTTCCTATTAAATCTTTCCCCTCTCACCTTAAACTGGTCTTCTGGTGTTTGATTTCCCTAAGGATGTTTCAGGTCTATCTTGCTCTGTGGGACAGTATCATTTGTACAATGTGATCAAATGCTTTCATAAGGATTTTCTTGAAGCTTTTTAAAATAATAACAAGCTGAAATATCTAATCTGACCAAGCCAACAAATGAAGTCTAAATGTGAGTGCACTAGATTGATGCTGATCCTTGTTCAGGCTAATGGAACATGTAATAGCTAGGCAGAGATTAAGATTTACGCAATAATAGATCACTTCAGAGTCATCTTCAATGCGTGGTACACTTTAAATAATTGCATCATTCTGAGCATAAAATGTGGCAGCACTGTTACGTAAATGAGATTCACAGTTTTCAGATCCATTTGCCAATAGTATTTCTGTATTCAGTGACCTGGAGTTTGAAATAAAGTTCACCGGATACATTTCAGTTTACAAGGGAGTTGAAATATCAATATTGCTGTCAAATTGTCTGGAAAGTCAAGGAATTTTGAGCAGTAAATTTCTTATGACTTTGTTCAATTGGGACATAATCTATTCTATCCTTCCTGTCAAGGATAGGCCTAGTCGGCCACAGTGCAAACACAGATGGAACATTCCCCTCTCCAAGCAGGGCAACGTCAAAGCTGCACCATCATCATCAACCAGAGAGCGGTCCCGACCTACCATCAACCTATGATGCACAGAGTGCTGGAGTAACTCAGCGGGTCAGGCAGCATCTCTGGAGAGAAGGACCAGGGGATGTTTCGGGTCGAGGCCCTTCTTCAGACTGAGAGTCAGGGGAACGAGAAACGAGAGATATAGATGGTGATGTGGAGTGATATAGAACACATGAATGAAAGATATCCAAAAAGTAACGATGATGAAGGAAACAGTTTGTGGTTAGCTGTGGGCTAGGTGAGAGCGAGTTACACAGAATCACAGAGGGGCAGGTGCGAGAGAGGATGGTGAGAATGCTCATCGGAGAGAGGAGGAGAACATCTTCAACTTCATTGGAGATCCAAAATATTTCAAATTGGATTTTACTGGACTTTATTTTGCACTAAGAGTTATTCCCTTTATCTTGTATCTGTACACTGTGGAAACCTTGATTATAATCATCTATCAACTTTCCACTGACTAGCACGCAACAAAAAAGCTTTTCATGGTACCTTGGTACACGTGACAATAATAAAACTAAACAACTAAACTGAATTAAACTGAACAAAACTAAATTAAATTAGACTAATCTAAACTAAAGTAAACTAATGCCAACACACACAATCTATTTTATGAGAGAATTGCTAATCTGAACTTTGTGGGATCAGAACAGGGTTTCAATGGTTTATACTGCTGATAACTTGCCTCTAACGCTGTGCTCACATTTAGCCGAACATGCTGGAGCATATTCAGACTGTCACTTTGTGAGAGGAGGGCCACAGTGCAAACTAGGCCTATCCTTGACAGGAAGGATAGAATAGATTATGTCCAGATTTCTTGCTCCATAGAAATGATAATAATGTGTTAATGTGTTAAGAGTGTGAACCAGAGGTACTATCCTCCAATCCACAGGAACTGTCCACGAACAGGAACTGTCCACGAACAGGAACTGTCCACGAACAGGAACTGTCCACGAACAGGAACTGTCCACGAACAGGAACTGTCCACGAACAGGAACTGTCCACGAACAGGAACTGTCCACGAACAGGAACTGTCCACGAACAGGAACTGTGGATTGGAGGATAGCTAATGTTATCCTACTTTTCAAGAAAGGAGCGAGAGAGAAAACGGGGAATTACAGGCCAGTTAGCCTGACTTCAATGGTGGGGAAGATGCTGGAGGCAATTATTAAAGAGGTAATAACAGTGCATTTGGATACAAGTAAAATGGATGAAGGGGAGCCAGTGGATGTAGTGTTTCTAGACTTTCAGAAAGTCTTTGTAAGGTCCCACACGGGAGATTGGTGACTAAAATGAGAGCACATGGTATTGGGGGTAGGGTGTTGACATGGATAGAAAATTGGTTGGCAGACAGGAAGCAAAGAGTAGGAGTAAACGGGTCCTTTTCAGAACGGCAGGCAGTGGTGAGTGGAGTGCCGCAAGGCTCGGTGTTGGGGCCACAACTGTTTACCATATATATTAATGATTTGGAAGAGGGAATTAGAAGCAACACTAGCCAGTTTGCGGATGACACAAAACTAGGTGGCAATGTAAATTGCGAAGAGGATGTTAGGAGGTTGCAGGGTGACCTGCACAGGTTGAGTGAGTGGACAGATGCATGGCAGATGCAGTATAATATAGATAAATGTGAGGTTATCCTCTTTGGCGGCAAAAACAAGGAGGCAGATTATTGTCTCAATGGAGTTAGGTTAGGTAAGGGGGAGGTGCAGCGAGACCTGGGTGTCCTTGTACACCAGTCACTGGAAGTTGGCGTGCAGGTACAGCAGGCAGTGAAGAAAGCCAATGGAATGTTGGCCTTCATAACAAGAGGATTTCAGTATAGGAGTAAAGAGGTTCTTCTGCTGTTGTACAGGGCCCTGGTAAGACCACATCTGGAGTATTGTGTACAGTTTTGCTCTCCTAATTTGAGGAAGGACATCCTTGTAATTGAGGGAGTGCAGCGTAGGTTCACGAGATTGATCCCTGGGATGGCGGGACTGTCATATGAGGAAAGATTGAAAAGACTAGGCTTGTATTCGCTGGAGTTTAGAAGGTTGAGGGGGATCTTATAGAAACATATAAAATTATAAAAGGACTGGACAAGCTAGATGCAGGAAAAATGTTCCCAATGTTGGGCCAGTCCAGAACCAGGGGCCACAGTCTTAGAATAAAGGGGAGGCCATTTAAAACTGAGGTGAGAGGAAACTTTTTCACCGAGAGAGAGTTGTGAATTTGTGGAATTCTGCCACAGAGGGCACTGGAGGCCAAATCACTGGATCGGTTTAAGAGAGAGTTAGATAGAGCTCATGGGGCTAGTGGAATCAAGGGATATGGGGAGAAGGCAGGCACGGGCTATTGATTGTGGACAATCAGCCATGATCACAATGAATGGCGGTGCTGGCTCGAAGGGCCAAATGGGGGGGGGAGGGGGGGAGGGAGGGAGGGAGGGAGGGAGGGAGGGAGGGAGAGAGAGAGAGAGAGAGAGAGAGAGAGAGAGAGAGAGAGAGAGAGAGAGAGAGAGAGAGAGAGAGAGAGAGAGAGAGAGAGAGAGAGAGAGAGAGAGAGAGAGAGAGAGAGAGAGAGAGAGAGAGAGAGAGAGAGAGAGAGAGAGAGAGAGAGAGAAGTAATGATGATTCAATCAGACTGAATATAGTGGGGTGGGTGGGGGTGAGGGGTGGGGAGGGAGAAGGTGGGAATAGAAGAGAGGCAGGACAAATGTGGAACATGTCGGTATAGGTGTGGGGGGGTTTTGATAGGCAGATGGTTGGAACAAAGGCCCTAGATAGGACCCGAAACGGCACCCATTCCTTCTCTCCCGAGATGCTGCCTGACCTGCTGAGTTACTCCAGCTTTTTGTGAATAAATCGATTTGCAGTTATTTTCTTATACTACTGGTTGCTCCACTGCGATTTCTCTTCGAGGTATGTCCACTTTGAAGAAGTTCTCCTCCTGAAGGGTCTCGACCCGAAACGTCACCCATTCCTGCTCTCCCGAGATGCTGCCTGACCTGCTGAGTTACTCCAGCTTTTTGTGAATAAATCGATTTGTACCAGCATCTGCAGTTATTTTCTTATACAGAAGGTGTGAGACAGGTTTGAAGAGTTCTGGAATGTGAAACCGGTGAAAGAAAAGTAGCGGGCGGGGAAATAGGTGGGAATCCAGGTGGGGCTTTGTCGAGGGGTGGAAGAATGGGAAGAATTTACATAAAATTGGAGAATTCAATGTTGATAGAAAGGTGGGCCAGAGGCCGGTTTCCGTGTTGTGTGACTCTATGCCTGTCTTTTGCTTCTCCCATTAATTGGCATCAATTTACATCTTATCATTCAACACACGCAATAAGGCATCTTGGCAACCACTAATCTAAATACAATGGTGAGATAGTTTATATCAATCAATATTACTAAAGCAACGTAACACTCAAACCTTTCTAAAGAAATATATAATATTTGCAACGGTCCTAATGTTTTGAGCCCTTAGTTTTCAGCCATATGTTGACAGGTTAAGTGCAAAGCAATAAATTCTTTTCCCAATAAGGTATTTTCATAAATTTGATCTGAATCAATTTCTGTTCCTTTTTAATGGCTTTACTTATAGAGTCACAGAGAGTCATAGAGTGATACAATATGGAAACATGTCTCAGCTACCCTGGTCCCACCTGCCATATCCCTCCAAACCTGTCCTATCCATGCACCTGTCTAACTGTTTCTTAAACGATGGGGTAGTCCCAGCCTCAACTACCTCCTCTGGCAGCTTGTTCCATACACCCACCAACCTCTGTGTGAAAAAGTTACCCCTCAGATTCCAATTAAGTCGTCCCCTTAACTTTAAACCTATGTCATCTGGTCCTTTGACTTAATAAGCCTTTGACTTAAAAATGTACTTACAACGGAATGTATCAGCCAAGTTTGTTGATAACGAGTGGATAAGTCCTACAACTTCAAACTCATAGATAACAAGAGGCAAGAAAGTCAAGTGTTTTATTGTCATATGTACCGACACAGAACAATGAAATTCTTACTTGTAGCAATAAGCTCAGTACTTGATCGCTAACATAATAAACAACCAAGAAATGTTCAACAGGTTAATTGGCTTTGGTAAAAGATTGTAAATTGTCGCATGTGTAGGATAGTGTAGGTTAGTATATGGGGTGATTGCTGGCCAATGTGGACTCGGTAGGTCGAAGAGCTTGTTTCCGTGCAATTCAACAAGGGCGGGCTTGTTTGGTTTTGGTAGCGCAACGACCCAAGGAACTATCGGCCCATCTCACTCCTCTGTGTCCCGTACAAGCTCCTCGAATGGCTTCTCCTGGCCCGGCTCGATCCAATCATCGACCCTCAACTACCCGCTGAACAAGCCGGATTTCGGTGTGGACGCTGCACCACCCACCAAATAGTCAAGCTGACCAATGACATCGAAGACAGTTTTGAAAAGGGTGACAAGGCAGCCATCACACTGGTGGACCTCACCGCCGCCTATGATACAGTGTGGCACCAGGGCCTGATCACACTGGTGGGCCCCACCACCACCGCCGCCGCCATCTATAATACAGTGTGGCACCAGGGCCTGATCTTGACGCTCCTCCGCACCATCCCTGACCATCATTTAGTGCAGTTCCTTGCCAACATCCTTGCCAACCACAGTTTTGTACTCAAGGCCAGCGACGGACATTCTAGCCGACTGCGACGCCTAAGAAACGAAGTCCCCCAAGGCTCGGTACTGGCCCCCATGCTCTTCAATCTCTATATCAGCAGCCTGCATGTGTGGAGCAGACCAGCAAACAGCACAGCACGGCATTTTCTGCGCTGTCCTCCGTCCCCCTGGTGGAGGGGTAGACCTCATGGCCCTCGACAACAGCACATTGCACTGGCTACAGCGCCTGGAGGGCAAAACATAACGTCTGCTGCCTCAAACGCAAGAGGAAGAACAAGGGTGGCACAGTGGGGGTGCGTTAGACCTCTGCCTTACAGCGTCAGAGACCCGGGTTCCATCCCGACTACGGGTGCTGTCTGTATGGAGTTTGTACGTTCTCCCCGTGACCTCCATGGGTTTTCGGCGAGATCTTTGGTTTCCTCCCACATTCCAAAGATTTACAGGTTTGCAGGTTGATTGGCTTGCTGTAAATGTAAAATCATCCCTGGTGTGTATAGGATAGTGTTAATGTGCGGGGATCACTGGCCGATGTGGACTCGGTGGGCCGAAGGGCCTGTTTCCGTGCTGTAACTCTAAGCTAAACTAAACAGCCTGATGGTAGTTGGGAAGAAGCTGTCCCTGAAGCTGGTGGCTTCAACGCTGAGTTTATTGGTAAGTCGTTATCACAACAGTGCCTTTGTAGCAGGCAGGCAGGCAGCTCGGATTGCAAAGCCAAGATTTTCCAGTCCCACTGTCCCTTGTGCAATATGAAAGGTGTGTTCGGCTTAATCCACAGTGATGCTGAGTCATGGCAACATCGCCATTGTTCTTGATGAAAAGCTCACACCAACAGCTCTGGAGTTGCAACATTTGTATACTCAACATTCAGTCCTGACACCAACATTTACATTTTGAATTTGAATGGTATTTCCATTCAAACATTTGTTTATGTATTTTACAGATTACAAAGGGTAGGGTGTGTGACTTAATTCTATAACACAGTCGTTCCCCGATTTATGCAAGGGTTACGTCCCGCATAGCTTTGCGTAAGTCAGATGCTACATAACTCAGAGGGTAATGCTGCTGTGCACGCAAACTTGCACTCCATGCGGGGACCACGGGGGGAGCTCCATGCAGAGACCATGGGGGGAGCTCCATGCAGAGACCACGGGGGGAGCTCCGTGCAGAGACCACGGGGGGAGCTCCATGCAGAGACCATGGGGGGAGCTCCATGCAGAACCATGGGGGGAGCTTCGTGCTGCGGCCACGGGGGGAGGTCCAACACAGAGATCAAGGGGGGAGCTCCATGCAGAGACCACATGCGGAGCTCTGTGCTGAGACCACGAAGTGAGCTCTGTGCTGAGACCAGGGGGGGGGGGGGGGGGGGTAACTCTGACACAGAGACCACGGGGAGAGCTCCTTGCTGAACCATTGGGGGAGCTCCATGCAGAGGGGGAGGGAGGGGGGAGAGCGGGGGGAGAAGGGGGAGAAGGTGCTGCACCAATGCAGGAGAGGTTTGGGCCCAACAGGTCCACTTGGTCTAGTGATCTCCTAATTCTGATCAAGTAGAATGACATAAGTGTGAGGGGCGAGTTAATTGCAGAAAGAAAAGGTACATATGGTTCTTTGGTTGGTCCTTCTGCTAAACATCTCCACTAATGTATTTCTGCTATAAAGTGTTTCATTTCTTATGATCTCATAATAAACTAATTTTCACCACCACAAGAGCACTACAATCCACTCATATTCAAGTCAGAGTTCATTTCATTGTGAGGAGAGAATCACAATAGAACAGTCTGGCATGTCATTAATTTATTAAGGGAGAGCACACCAGGCTTACTGATGTTACATGATTTATAAATAGAGAGGAAACATTGCCTGTAATTTATAACTACTGACTCTTCTTCCCTGCTAATGATTTCCAAGGTGGGTTTAGTTTCATTCTGCCTTTAACTAAGGTGAAGGCCTTGAAATGAGGCTGCACCATTATTGGCTGACAAAGCTTAATGGTTTTGAATGAAATTTGTTTATACTTCAACAGGAACAATAGAAATACAAAACAACCTCCCTTCCATTGACTCCATTTACACCTCACGCTGCCTCGGCAAGGCCAGCAGCATAATCAAGGACCAGTCGCACCCTGGCCACTCCCTCTTCTCCCCTCTCCCATCAGGAACGGTGGTGCAGCGGTAGAGTTGCTGCCTTACAGCGAATGCAGCGCCAGACACCCGGGTTCCATCCCGACTACGGGTGCTGTCTGTACGGAGTTTGTACGTTCTCCCCGTGACCTGCGTGGGTTTTCTCCGAGATCTTCGGTTTCCTCCCACACTCCAAAGACGTAAAGGTTTGTAGGTTAATTGGCTGGGCAAATGTAACAATGGTCCCTAGAGGGTGTAGGATAGTGTTAGTGTGTGGGGATCGCTGGGCGGCACGGACCCAGTGGGCCAAAGGGCCTGTTTCTAAGCTGTATCTCTAAATCTAAAAATCTAAATCTAAATCTAAGGAAGTGTGAAAATGCACCCCACCAGATTCAGGGGTAGTTTCTTCCCAGCTGTAATCAGGCAGCTGAACAATCCTACCAACAACTCGAGAGCGGTCCTGCACTGCAATTGGAGACCCTCAGACTATCTTTGATCGGACTTTACTGGATTTTTTCTTGCACTAAACATTATTCATGTTATTCTCTTTATCATGAAGGGACTCGACCTGAAACGTCACCCATTCCTTCTCTCCAGAGATGCTGCCTGTCCAGTTGAGTTACTCCAGCATCTTGGGACTATCTTTGGTGTAAACCAGCATCTGCAGTTCCTCCCTGCGGAATGTAATCAAACGGTGTATTGTAATCATGTATTGTCTTTCCACGAACTGGTGGTGCAGCGGTAGAGTTGCTGCCTCACAGCACTTGCAGCGCCAGAGACCCGGGTTCGATCCCAACTACGGGTGCTGTCTGTACGGAGTTTGTACGTTCCCCCCGTGACTGGCGTGGGTTTTCTCCGAGATCTTCGGTTTCTTCCCACACTCCAAAGACGTACAGGTTTGTAGGTTAATTGGCTTGGTGTAAGTGTAAATTGTCCCTCGTAGTAAGATAGTGTTAATGTGCGGGTTCGCTGGTCGGTGCGGACTCGCTGGGCCAAAGGGCTTGTCTCCGCGCTGTATCTCTAAACTAACCGTCAAAATAGGCCCTCACCTCTCCTCCACCATTACACTGAGCACCGGCTCACCACAGGGCTGTGTGTTGAGCCCCATCCTTTACTCCCTCTACACTCACGACTGCGCCCCCACCCATCCCACCAACACCATCATCAAGTTCGCGGATGACACGACTGTGGTTGGACTCATCTCAGAAGGAGATGAGACAGCCTATAGGGATGAAATCCAAAGGCTGGCAGCATGGTGTTCAGTGAACAATCTGGTCCTGAACTCCTCCAAAACAAAGGAACTTATAATTGACTTTAGAAAAACCAGTGGAGATTACGACCCACTCTACATCAATGGGGTCTGTGTGGAAAGGGTACCAGCTTTCAGGTTCCTGGGTACGCACATCGCAGAGGATCTTACCTGGTCTACCAACACCATCACCACAGTAAAGAAGGCACAGCAGAGACTCCACTTCCTGAGGATCCTCAGGAAAACCAACCTGCAGGAGAAGCTCATGTTGTCCTTCTATCGCTGCTCCATCGAGAGTGTGCTGGCATACTGTATAACCACATGGTATGCCAGCTGCTCAGAAAAGGACAGGAAGGCCCTTCAGAGGGTCATCACGACGGCCCAGAAGATCATCGGCTGCTCACTGCCCTCCCTGGAGCACCTGTTCAGACTACGCTGCCTCAGTAGAGCAGGCAAAATAATAAAAGATCCATCCCACCCCGGCCACCGTCTGTTTGTTCATCTGCCCTCTGGTCGACGTTTCAGGTCGATCAAATCCCGAACAAACAGACTTAAGAACAGTTTTTACCCCAGGGCCATACGAGAACTGAACACTACCTTTGCACTAGGCAACACCGTTAAAAAATCTTGTACTTAATATAATTGTATTTAATTGTATTTATGTATTTATTTGTTTTTGCATTTATTGCATATATGTTTGTACGCACCATCAGGATTGGCTATTTTTTAATTTCGTTGTACTCGTTGCAATGACAATAAATGAATATTATTATTATTATTATTATTATTATTAAACTATATAAAACTAAACTGGCAACAAAATCTTTTTAACTGCACCTTGATACATGTGACAATAAACTAAACACATCTAAACTAAACTAGCTGTGATGCTACTCAGAAGACAATGGAATATTATAAGAACATGTTTAACATTTCCACGGCTTAATCGAAATATGCATGATTTTCTGATGATTGAGCTTGAAAGAGATTTTTAACAATTTAAGACATTTTCCTTTCTTGGTTTCCTCACAATTATCCCATTGTAATGCCTAGATCTTTTTACAACAGATTTTGCAATATTTTTAGAGGAAAATGAAAATCCTGGGGAAGTGATTGTATTTGAGGAGAATGATAATCATATGATTAACACAGAGTGCTGAAGTAACTCAGCGGGTCAGGCAGCATCTGTGGAGAACATGGATAGGTGACGTTTCACAGAGTGCTGGAGTAACTCAGCGGGTCAGGCAGCATCTCTGGAGAACATGGATAGGTGATGTTTCGGGTCGAGAGCCTTCTTCAGACTACTTGTATTTCAAAGTAGGCATACCTTGAGTGGAGCAGACAAATTGTGTAGGAAAGAACTGCAGATGCTGGTTTAAACCAAAGATAGACACAAAATGCTGAAACTTCAGCCTCAGCTGTTTGAACAAGGGTACCGACCCAAAAATTCACCTCCTCCTCTTCTCCAGAGATGCTCCAGGAATGGCTGACTTTTTGGGTCAAGACCCACCTTCAACTAGTTGGAGAAAAGGAAAACGAGAAATATACGGGGCGGCACGGTAGCGCAGCGGTAGAGTTGCTGCTTTACAGCGAATGCAGTGCCGGAGACTCAGGTTCGATCCTGACTACGGGTGCTGCACTGTAAGGAGTTTGTACGTTCTCCCCGTGACCTGCGTGGGTTTTCTCCGAGATCTTCGGTTTCCTCCCACACTCCAAAGACGTACAGGTATGTAGGTTAATTGGCTGGGTAAATGTAAAAATTGTCGCTAGTGGGTGTAGGATAGTGTTAATGTGCGGGGATCGCTGGGCGGCACGGACTTGGAGGGCCGAAAAGGCCTGTTTCCGGCTGTATATATATGATATGATACACGATGATGTAGAACAATCAGGAACAATGAATGAAAGATATGCAAAAATGTAACGATGATAAAGGAAACAGGCCCACTGGGTTACTCCAGCTTTTTGTGTCTATCTTCGGTTTAAACCAGCATCTGCAGCTCCTTTTAGTCTGGGTTAAAACGTGGTCAACGAGCAGGAGGAGTCACAGAAGAGGACCAGTGAGAGTGGGTGCTGCAGAACTCTCGTCCGAGAGAGGAGGAGAACTTCTTCAAAGTACAAACACCTTGCGGAGATTTCGCAGTGGAACAGATGAAATGTGTAGGAAGGAACTGCAGGAGCTGGTTTTAACTGGAGATTTAAACTGAAGATCTTCGATTTAAACCCGCATTTGCCGTTCCATGCAAGATCATAGTTGATTAGTGTCGTGCAGTGTTCAAGAGCATGCTGGATGAATGTCGACAGTGGGGCAAGCTAGTAGAAGAATTTGGAGCAGAGGAATAAGCTCTTGAGTTTAATACACTGCGCAATGTAAAGCCAGACAAAGGTAGCAAGGATAGGGTTGATGTGAAAGAAGGAACTGCAGATGCTGGTTTAAACCGAAGATAGAAACACAAAGCTGCAGTAACTCAGAGGGACAGACAGCATCTCTGGAGAGAAGGAATGGGTGATGTTTCTGGTGCAGACCCTGTCTATCTTCAGGACTGATGTGACCCTGGTTCAGACTCTGGCTCACAGCCCAGGTGTCATTTTGCCACGGTGACTATTTTTAGAACTGAAGTGCTGGGGTGGGAAGAGAGGGAGGGAGGGAAGGGTGATGGATCTGTAATCCCTGTGTGAATAGTTAGATTGGAAACAAAACAACTTCATGTTACCATCAGTAACTCCCCTGACTCGGTCTGAAGAAAGGTCTCGACCCGAAACGTCACCCATTCCTTTTTTCCAAAGATGCTGTCTGACCCGCTGAGTTACTCCAGCTGTTATAGTGTCTATCTTCTGTTTAAAGCAGCATCTGCAGTTCTTTCCCACACTTAGCAGATTAGTTGATCCTTCAGAATTCTTATTCAAAAAATTGTTGAATTATAAATGTTAAATTTTTGCTTTGTGAAACTTTCCCTGACTCTGTCTGCATATTATATTGATTAATTAATTGATCGATTGCTTGATTGGAAGGTGCAGCGGGGAAACAGGCCCTTCGGCCCATCGAGAAGGGTCTCAACCAGAAACGTCACCCATTCCTTCTCTCCAGAGATGCTGCCTGACCCGCTGAGTTACTCCAGCATTTTGTGTCTAATTTTGTCCCACCGAGTCCACGCCGTCCATCTATCGCCCGTTCACACTAGTTCTATGTTACCCCACTTCTGTATCCACTCTCTGCACACTCGGGACAATTTTACAGAGGCCAATTAAGCTACTAACCCAAAGATAGACACAAAATGCTGGAGTAACTCAGCAGGACAGACAACATCTCTGGATAGAAGGAATGTGTGACGTATTGGGTCGAGACCCTTCAACAGTCTGACGAAGTGTCTATCTTCGATGTAAACCAGCATCTGTAGTTCCTTCCAACAACCTACAAACCCGCACGTCTTTGGAATGTGGGAGGAATCCAGAGCACCTGTAGGAAACCCTCATGGCCAATGTGCAAACTCCACACAGACAGCACCCGTGGTCAGGATTGAACCTGGGTCTCTGACGCTGTGAGGCAACGGCTTTACCAGCTGTGCCACCATGCCACCTTGATTAAATTTAGGGATCTTAACTAACTTGATTTAATTAATGCATTCAAATCAAGTCATGTTTATGATCACATGTGTGAGAAAGATGATGTACAGGTACAATGAAATCTTGTTGGCAGGGACGGGAACAACACACAAAAACATAAACCACACACAAATTCTGCAAAAGGGTAAAAGGGAAAAGACGTTAGTATGAAACACAACCATAAAACCTGACCATTGTAGTGGAAGAGGTGATCCTTGAGGTTCAGCTGCTGAGATAGGATTTGGGTTGAACAGATAGGTTGAAGCAGCTGATAGTTTAGTTTAGTTTAGTTTAGAGATACAGTGCAGAAACAGGCCCTTCAGCCCACCGGGTCCGCACCGACCAGCGATCCCCGCACATTAACACTATCCTACACACACTAGGGACAATTTTTACATTTACCAAGCCAATTAACCTCAAACCTGTATGTCTGTGGAGTGTGGGAGGAAACCGAAGATCTCGGAGAAAACCCACGCAGGTCACGGGGAGAACGTACAAACTCCGTACAGACAGCACCCGTAGTCGGGATGGAACCTGGGTCTCCGGCGCTGCATTCGCTGTAAGGCAGCAACTCTACCGCTCACAACTGCAGAAACTGCTCCTAAATGAAGATTCTGTGCCCTCCATCTGATGGTAGCAGTCGAGAGGAGATGGCGATCCCTGAGGATAGATGCTGCCTTCCTGAGACAGTGCATGGTGATGGTGATGGTGGGGAGGGCTGTGGCCATGATGGTGATGGTGGGGAGGGCTGCGGCCATGATGGTGATGGTGGGGAGGGCTGTGGCCATGATGGTGATGGTGGGGAGGGCTGTGGCCATGATGGTGATGGTGATGGTGGGGAGGGCTGTGACCATGATGGTGATGGTGATGGTGGGGAGGGCTGTGACCATGATGGTGATGGTGATGGTGATGGTGGGGAGGGCTGTGGCCATGATGGTGATGGTGGGGAGGGCTGTGGCCATGATGGTGATGGTGATGGTGGGGAGGGCTGTGGCCATGATGGTGATGGTGATGGTGGGGAGGGCTGTGGCCATGATGGTGATGGTGATGGTGGGGAGGGCTGTGGCCATGATGGTGATGGTGATGGTGATGGTGGGGAGGGCTGTGGCCATGATGGTGATGGTGATGGTGGGGAGGGCTGTGGCCATGATGGACCGGGCTGGGTCCACCGCTCTCTTCAGCCTCTTGCCTTCCTGTGCGTTGTACCATACCGTACAGTACCGTGCCGTACTGTACCGTACCAAGCCACGATGCAACCATTACCATACCGTTACCCTGCACACTGGACACAGTGTAGGGTACACTGCACAAGATCAGCGGCTGTGTAAAGAAAACACAGCAGACTAATAACACAGCAGACACTGAATTATGATCAGAGTCATTTCTAATATGTTGCTGATATTCCTTAACTAACTATGGGACGGCACGGTGGCGCAGCGGTAGAGTTGCTGCCTCACAGCACCAGAGACCCAGGTTCCATCCTGACTTTGGGTGCTGTCTGTATGGAGTTTGCACGTCCTCCCTGTGACCGTGTGGATTTTCTCCGGGTGCTCCGGTTTCCTCCCACGCAGGTTTATAGGTTTATTTGGCATCGGTAATAATTGTAAATTGTTCCGAGTGTGTAGGATAGTGCTACTGTACGGGATGATCACTGGTCGGCGTGGACTCGGTGGGCCGAAGGGCCTGTTTCTCTAAAGTCTAAAGCCAGGACCTGAGCTGAAATGTTACCTATCCATGTTCTCCAGAGATGCTGCCTGACCCGCTGAGTTACTCCAGCACTCTGTGAAACGTCACCTATCCATGTTCTCCAGAGATGCTGCCTGACCCGCTGAGTTACTCCAGCACTTTTTCACAATCCAGCCTCTGTAGTTCCTTGTTTCAACAGTTTTTATGTTCATATGTTCCAGGAACAGAATTAGGCCATTCGGCCCATCGAGTCTACTCCGCCATTGCTGATCTATCTCACCATCCTAACCCCATTCTCCTGCCTTCTCTCCATAACCTCTGACACCCGAACTAATCAAGAATCTGTCAATCTCTGCCTTAAAAATACCCAATGACTTGGCCTCCACAGCCGTCTGTGGCAATGAATTCCACAGATTCACCACCCTCTGACGAAATAAATTCTTTCTTATCTCTTTTCTAAAGGTGAGAAATGATTTATTCTGAGGCTGTGTCCTCTGGTCCTGGACTCTCCCACTGGTGGAAACATCCTCTCCACATCCACTCTATCTGGGCCTTCCCCAAAAGGGCATTTTGATAATGAACAGGTTTGTGCAATGCCTGATTGATTGTTTTGAAGACATGAGCCATAAATGGCCTACATCATGGTGTGGGGGTAGGGAGTCCTATTCTCAATTTGGAGAACTGATTCTGTCATACCTCACTGTGAGTTCAGCGTGTCCATGACACTGTCAATTAGGAGCTCAGCAGCCCAGACAATAAATCAGGCTCTCCATAAATCAGAGGCCCACATCAACCTCTCTGTCCTTGACCGCCTCCAATACCAGAGGGAAGCCACCAGCAAACTGGAGGAACAGCATCTCGTATTCCGCCTGGGTAGCTCACAACCCAACGGTGTGAACAGTGAATTATCCAATTACACGTAATAACTCCACTCCCTCTCCACTCCCCCCTTCCTCTCCCCTGCTGTCCCCCATCACCACAGTGCTCACACATCTCTCCTAACATTTCCCATCACCCTGGATACCTTTCCCCTCCCTACAATCATCTCCCTTCCCAGATTCCCAGTTTTCCCTTTTATCCCTTCTCTTTCCCCTTGTCCCTTCCTCCCATATCCCTACCTACGGCTTTACATTTCATGTCTCCTCCTCTCCTTCCCTGACACCCTTTTCACCTCTAGCCTTTATCACTTTGTCAACCATCTGCTGATCAACACCTCACTGGTATCCAATTATTATTTGACAGCGTTTCCAGATCCCCGTTTCTATTTTCCAGCTTTCTCTCTCCCCCCCTCCCCCCCCCACCATTCCATCAGTCTGAAGAAGGGTCCCGACCCGAAACATCACCTATCCATGTTCTCCAGAGATGCTGCCTGACCCGCTGAGTTACTCCAGCACTCTGTGAAACGTCACCTATCCATGTTCTCCAGAGGTGCTGCCTGACCCGCTGAGTTACTCCAGCATTTTGTGTCTGTCTTTGGTAAACCAACATCTGCAGTTACATGCATATACATCTTGTTTCATTTTGTGTTGGCTGTGTTCATAACATTCCTCATTTGCACGAATTGAGCGGCCTATTAAGTTGGGTGAAGGTGTGAAAACAACATCACAACAGTCTCCTCCGGCTGTTTTTTTTTTGGTGACAAGACTCAAAATATCTTACAGCAAAGTCATTTAGAACTGCCATTTTGATCAGATGCTCGAACAATTCACTGAAAAAACAAGCTTCACAGATTCCAACAGTAATAAATTGTTGAGTGTAGAAGTTGGGAGGTCATGTTACAGTTGTATAAGATGTTGGTGAAGCCGCATTTAGAGTATTGTGTTCAGTTCTGAGCACCATATAATGGGAAAGATGGTGTCAAGTTGAAAAAGGTAGAGGGAAGATTTACGAGGATGTTGCCAGGACTAGAGTGTCTAGGACGTTATTCCTTGGAGCGCAGGAGGATAAGGGATGATCTTATTGAGGTGCACAAAATCATGAGAGGAATAGATCGGGAAGTTGCACAGAGTCTCTTTGCCAGAGCAGACCAATCAAGGACCAGAGGACATAGGTTTAAAGAGAAGGGGGAAAGATTTAATAGGAATCTGAGGGGTAACCTATTCACATAAAGGGTGGTGTGTATGGAACGAGCTTCCAGGGGAGGTAGTTGAGGCTGGGACTATCCCAACATTTAAGAAACAGACAGGTACATGGATAGTGTGTGCAGGAAAGAACAGCAGATGCTGGTTTAAATCGAAGGTGTGAAGAAGGGTCTCGACCCGAAACATCACCCATTCCTTCTCTCCAGAGATGCTGCCTGACCCACTGAGTTACTCCAGCATTTTGTGTCTGGGTACATGGGTAGGACAGGTTTGGAGGGATATGGGCCAAACGCACGCAGGTGGGACTAGTGCAGCTGGGACATTGTTGGCCGGTGTGGGCAAGTTGGGCTGAAGGGCCTGTTTCCACACTGTATCACTATGACTCGATGACTAAAGCAATCTCACGATTTAGAGTCCATCATCAAGGGCTAGCTTGTGTCACGATGCACTCTGTCAAACCGGGATAAATGGACTAAATTACATTATGCAGATGTGTTGTGACCAGTCCCTCTCCAGCCTACCTGTGAGCCTCCTGCATTATCTACACATTCAGTGTGATGAGGCTTTCAGCAGACTTGTTGTCAGCTCTGATTTAAATTGTCGACTCTAGCAGAGGTACAACAGCTGTGCCGGGTATATATTTTTTGCTGGATGCCACAGTGGATTAGGTTGGTTTGATTTACTTCATTTCTGGAGAAGCACATTACTGTGAAGGCTTTGTAACGCAGAAGTGCATTTACGCGTGTGCGTGTTATATCAAACCCGCCAGCTGTAAATGTGGAGAAATTGCAAGAATTGCCTCCGAGTCATCATCCCTGACAGGTTCGATTGGTTTCAAGACGACATCTAAAACACACGACATTTTCAATATCACACCAAAATAAATACTGCCAATTCATATCCCAGTAACAGGTTAATTATAGGGTCATGATGCATACAGCACGGAAACAGGCCCTTCGGCCCAACCCATCCATGCTGACCAACATGCCCCATCTAAGCTAGCCCCATTTGCCTGCATTTGGCCCATATCCCTCCAAAACCTTTCCTATCCATGTATCTGCCCAAATGTCTTTGAAGTGCTGTATAGTATCTGCCTCAACTGCCCACTCGGACAGCTCCTTCTAAACACCCGCAACCCTCTGTATGAAAAAGTTGCCCCTCAGATAGGGGGTATTACATTTTGTCCCTCTTGCCTTAACCATATGTCCTCTAGTTTTTGATTCCCATAAGAGGCAAGAAATTGCAGCAAATTGTGGACAAGTCCCAGACTATCACACAAAACAATCTCCCTTCCATTGACTCCATTTATACCTCACGCTGCCTCGACAAGGCCAGCAGCATCATCAAGGACGAGTCGAACCCTGGCCACTCCCTCTTCTCCCCTCTCCCATCGGGCAAAAGGTACAGAAGTGTGAAAACGCACACTTCCAGATTCAGGGTCAGTTTCTTCCCACCGGTTATCAGGCAACTCAACAATCCTGCCAACAATAGACAACAGACAATAGACAATAGGAGTAGGCCATTCGGTCCTTCGAGCCAGCATCGCCATTCAATGTGATCATGGCTGATCATTCACAATCAGTACCCCGTTCCTGCCTTCTCCCCATTCCCCTGACTCCGCTATCTTTAAGAGCTCTATCTAGCTCTCCCTTGAAAGCATCCAGAGAATTGGCCTCCACTGCCTTCTGAGGCAGAGAATTTCACAGATTTACAACTCTCTGACTGAAAAAGTTTTTTCTCATCTCCGTTCTAAATAGCCTACCCCTTATTCTTAAACTGTGCCCCTGGTTCTGGACTCCCCCAACATTGGGAACATGTTTCCTGCCTCTAATGTGTCCAATCCCTTAATAATCTTATATATTTCAATAAGATACCTTCTCATCCTAAATTCCAGTGTATACAAGCCCAGTCGCTCCAGTCTTTCCACAAAGGAAAGCCCCGCCATTCCGGGAATTAACCTAGTAAACCTACGCTGCACGCCCTCAATAGCAAGAATATCCTTCCTCAAATTTGGAGATCAAAACTGCACACAGTACTCCAGGTGCGGTCTCACTAGGGCCCTGTACAACTGCAGAAGGACCTCTTTGCTTCTATACTCAACTCCTCTTGTCATAAAGGCCAATATTCCATTAGCTTTCTTCACTGCCTGCTGTACGTGCATGCTAACTTTAAGTGACTAATGAACAAGGACACTCAGATCTCTTTGTACTTCCCCATTTCCTAACTTGTTACCATTCAGATAATAATCTGCCTTCCTGTTCTTTCCACCAAAGTGGATAACCTCACATTTATCCACATTAAACTGCATCTGCCATGCATCCGCCCACTCACACAACCTGTCCAAGTCACCCTGCAACCTCATGGCATCTTCCTCACAGTCCACACTGCCACCCAGCTTTGTGTCATCCGTAAATTTGCTAATGTTACTTTTAATCCCTTCATCCAAGTCATTAATGTTTATTGTAAATAGCTGTGGTCCCAGCACCGAGCCTTGCGGTACCCCACTAGTCACTGCCTGCCATTCTGAAAGGGACTCTTTAATCCCTACTCTTTGTTTCCTGTCTGCCAACCAATTTTCTATCCATGTCAGCACCCTATCTCCAATACCTACAACTAGAGATATAAGAAGATAACTGCAGATGCTGGTACAAATCGAAGGTATTTATTCACAAAATGCTGGAGTAACTCAGCAGGTCAGGCAGCATCTCGGGAGAGAAGGAATGGGTGACGTTTCGGGTCGAGACCCTTCTTCAGACTGATCCTACAACTAGAGAGCTGTGCTGAACTACTATCCACCTCATTGGGGACCCTTGAACTATCTATAATCGGACTTTACTGGATTTTATCTTGCACTAAACGTTGTTCCCTTTATCCTGTATCTGTACACAGTGGATGGCTTGATTATAATCATGTACAGTCTCTCCACTGACTGGATGGCATGCAACTAAAGCTTTTCACAAAAAAAAACTAAAACTAAAAACCTGGTTGCAAGCACAATTGAATGTGCAGTTGAGGTTACAATCAGATCACCACGGCCTTATTAAGTGGTGGAGCAGGTGCAAAGGGCTTAAATGACCAGTTTCTCTTCTGAATTCATATGTTTATGTGAAACAAGTTGTAACAAAATAACTTCTTGGAGTCTAATTTGGGCAGCGGGTGGTGCAGCTGGTAGAGCTGCTGCCTCACAGCGCCAGAGACCGGGTTCCATCCTGACCTTGGTGCTGTCTGTGTGGAGTTTGCACGTTCTCCCTGTGACCATGTGGGTTTCCTCTGGGGGCTCCGGTTTCCTCCACATCCCAAAGCTGTGGATTTGAATGTTAATTGCCCCACGTGTGCAGGAAGTGGATGAGAAAGTGGGACAACATAGATAATGTCGTAATGAGTAATGGATGGTCGGTGTGGACTAGGTGGGACAAATGGCCTGTTTCCATCATGTACCTCTAAACCAAACTAATAAGAGAAAGAGAAAAACTCTGTTAATGCTGTTGACAGGATGGAGTAGAATCTGTGGCTCACAAACACAAAGATAGATACCTTAAAATAATGTCTGCTGTGAAATACAAATATTGCTCTGACATCAAAACGTGCTATTTGTATAATTTCAAATAAGTAAGTGAAGGTTGAGTTGGATTAACCAGTTCATTCAAATAACTGAATATAAACACAAAAAGCTGGAGTAACTCAGTAGTTCAGGCAGCATCTCTGGAGAAAAGGAATAGGTGACATTTTGGGTCGAGACCCTTCTTATTTCTTTACTCCTTTTCTCCAGAGATACTGCCCGTCCCGCTGAGTTACTCCAGCTTTTTGTGTCTATCTTCGGTTTAAACCAGCATCTGCAGTTCCTTCCTACACATTCAAATAACCAATGGTTTAAAATTAGCACTGTCCGAAGATTTTTACCACCAGAAAGAAAAGCTGATAGGGTGAGTCAGTAACAGAGATGGGTCAGAATTCCTCTAGTACACTGCTGGTGATGATGTGGGAGATCCAACATTCAAAACAAAATCCATGATAATCCTTGTCAATGTAAATAGAATCCACAATGTGAACAACTTTCAAATATTGCAAAAATGCATCTGTCTGCTGATCCATTGACTATAAACAGGACCATCATAAATCTAGAAATAGTTGGCATTTACAGTGCAAAACAACACAATACATTTCAGGACAACCTAGTCTTGCTAAAAGATCCATAAAGACCTTGTATAAGATGTGTGGTCACCAATGGAAAATCTCTGTCTCATACTCTGGCAAAGATTTATGACAGGTGGTTAATGAGTACTGGACGTGGGGCTGACCTTGGCTTTCTCATCATCTTTTAATTCC
This sequence comes from Rhinoraja longicauda, assembly GCF_053455715.1. Classification (NCBI taxonomy): domain Eukaryota; kingdom Metazoa; phylum Chordata; class Chondrichthyes; order Rajiformes; family Arhynchobatidae; genus Rhinoraja; species Rhinoraja longicauda. The sequence goes on along the minus strand of NC_135962.1, from coordinate 366,431 downwards.
TCCGCTATATATACCCAGGTTACAGCCTGACACCCAGACAACATTCATATATCCTTTAGAATTTTTGTGGCAGTGTGAAATGGGACAAACAAAGGAAACTATTGCAATGTACAGTGGTGCAGCGGGTAGAGCTGCTGCCTCACAGCACCAGAGACCCTGGGTTCAATCCTGACCACAGGCGCCGTCTATGTGGAGTTTGCACCTTCATAAGTTCTTACGTTCATATGTTTATAAGTGATAGGAGCAGAATTAGGTCACTTGGCCCTTCAGGTCTACTCTGCCATTCACTCATGGCTGATCAATCTTCCCCTCTCAACCCCATTCTCCTGCCTTCTCCCCATAACCCCTGACACCCGTACTGATCAAGAATCGATCTTTAGCTGTTCATAGCTGTTGTGCAAGTCTGCCATATTACAATATCATACCCACAACAATCAAGAATCTATCTATCTCTGCTTTAAAAATATCCATTGAGGGTCTCCACAGCCCTCTGTGGCATGCAACAGGCACATTCTACCAGTGACTGCATGAGTCTGACTCGCCCTTCCCCCCCCCAACCCTCTCCCCCAACCCTCTCCCCCAACCCTCTCCCCCAACCCTCTCCCCAACCCTCTCTCCCAACCCTCTCCCCCAACCCTCTTCCCCAACCCTCTCCCCCAACCCTCTCCCCAACCCTCTCCCCCAACCCTCTCCCCCAACCCTCTCCCCCAACCCTCTCCCCCAACCCTCTCCCCCAACCCTCTCCCCCAACCCTCCAAATTTTTGCACATCCCCAATCCTTTTCATTCGTCACTTTAATTTCATGTTTCATGTATTTTGCATTTTATGACTGTTGGCAGATCAATTTCCCTGCTGGGATAAATAAAGTTCTATCATATCGTATCGTATCGTATCGTATCGTATCGTATCGTATCGTATCGTATCGTATCGTATCGTATCGTATCGTATCGTATCGTATCGTATCGTATCGAATTGAAGTAACCATTCTTCCTTCTGAACAACAAGCATCCACACGGACTTTTTTGCTGCAAATAATTGAATAGTGGTCAGAAGCAAGAATTCTGTCTGAATTCACTTCTCGCCAGCCTGGGGTCCTCCAGCTAATTGCACCATAGAGCTGGTTGGAATCAGCTACCTAAAAATAGACCAGAGGATGAAACCTTTTCTGCCCAATGTGGGAGATACACTGGGTGGTGTGCTCAGATTATTCATACATACTTAAATTATTATTTTTAAGAGGCGTCGCATCGAGATGACTGTTAGAGATGTAAAAGGCACGTAAAAATGAAGTTGCCTTAGATATTCATTAATACCTCTCAATTCGTTTAGCATAATCTTGAATTCACTCGAAAATCTTGTGTGATATTTGTTCCCCAGGGTCAGCGATTATTAATTGACAGCTGCATCAGTGCTGAAGATGTGAAGTTGTCCTGTGATTAGCCTTACTAATACTCAGTCTTTTTGATGGACGGCCGCTGACCAGAATTTGCCAATTATCAAGTTATTTTGAGCTACCTGCACTTAGTGATTTCAGCCTACAGAAGAGCTCTGAAAAACAAGAAATCACGGTCATGTATTACACAAAATGAACATCAGCTTTCAGACTTCCTCTGTGGAGAAATATGGGTGTACAAAGAGTGGGTAGCTGCATTAATTATAACATGCACTCTTTTCATCAAATGCTGCTTGTTCATTTATTTTTTCAATATTTAAATAAATCTTCTATTGCCCATGTTTTTAGTCAGATAGGGTATATGTTCAATACCCCGTATAGACATGAAAGATTCACAGATTGATAGCTCTTTCTCGATTCTCTGGGTGGTGGTTCTTCGTTAGTGGAGCGATTTGTCTGGTTAATTCCGATAACGATCGAGACTCCCACATGCTAAATAGTTGTGCAGGTCGACATGGTGGCACAGCACTAGAATTGCAGTGACCCGGGTTCCATCCCGACTACGGGTGCTGTCTGTACGGAGTTTGTACGTTCTCCCCATGACCTGCGTGGGTTTTCTCTGAGATCTTCGGTTTCCTCCCACACTCCAAAAACGTGCAGGTTCGTAGGTTAATTGGCTTGGTATAAATGTAAAATTGTCCCTAGTGAGTGAGATAATGTGAATGTGTGGGGATCGCTTGTCGGTGCAGATTCAGTGGGCTGAAGGGCCTGTTTCCACGCTGTGTCTGAAAACTGATTATCAAAGACAAGAAAAATTACATGGTACATGCTTTTCCTCTCAGATTATTCTTGGACAAATCAACATGGTTAATTCAATTAATAACAGTGAGATGAAGCAATCAGTAAATTCTGTCGACATTTTGAAGTGCCACATGTACTTCTTTCTGTAAGCACAATATATGCATTCTTGATAACATTCTGGAGATTTTGTTTAATATCCTTTAAGAAATGTAAAAGATAAATATTTTTACTAAATAAAACATAAAGTGCAGGAGTAACAGCGGGACAGGCAGCATCTCTGGAGGACATAGATTGGTTTTGGGTAGGGATCCTTCTTCAGACTTAAGAAAGGTCCCGATTCAAAAATGTTTTTTTGGTAAACCAGCATCTGCAGTTCCTTGTGTCAATCATTCTATTAACATTTCTAATCGTATTCTTCAGGGAAATTTTGAATTGACTTCCCTATTTGTATTTTAGTTTTCTCTTGTATTACAATTATATCTAATATATTCATTATTTTACAGAAGTCGAATGCTTCTATTTATTAGTCTAGTTTAGTTTACAGATACAGCATAGAAACATGCCCTTCGGCCCATCGGGTCTGTGCCGTCCAGCGATCCCCACACATCAACACTATGCTGCACAAATTAGGGACAATTTACAATTATACCAATCCAATTAGCCTACAAACCTGTACCACTTTGGAGTGTGGGATGAAAACGGAGCACCCGGAGAAAACCCACGCAGGTCACGGGGAGAACGTACAAAATCCATACAGACAGCACTCGTAGTGAGGATCGAACCCGGGTCTCCGGCACTGGGAGGCAGCAAGTCTACCGCTGCGCCACCGTGCCGCTCTGAATATTGTAGTGAGTCCACAACGAGTGTCTTTGTTCAAAGTCTTTATTCAAAGGTATTTGCAAACAGACTGCAGCTTTTGGACACACACTACTTAACTAGGTATAATAATCTAATCTAGAATAAATCGATTTGTACCAGCATCTGCAGTTATTTTCTTATAATCTAATCTCATCTTTCCAGCTGGTCGCCAGACACAACTATATCCCGTGCTCCCGCATCTCGTGCCTCGTTAGCCCAACCGAGGGTTCGAGACCCCCCCGCTAATCCGTATGTCCCTACATGACCCCCCCCAGAACCCTCGAAACCGTACCTCACGGGTGCCCGGACCTCCCTCCTGGAACGCGTACGGAGGGGGGAACCCGATACCGCCAATGTGACGGGAGGCGGGAAGGCCGCCGCCGCCGGAGGCGATGGAGGGGCCATGGATGTGGAGGGCGTAGGCGACGGAGAGCGCTTGATCGGGAACGGGGGCCCGGGCCCAACCATAGGCGGCGGGGGGCTGAGGGGTGGCAACCAAGGCGCCGCTGGCGGCACCAGGGGGGCGGCCATAGGCCGGCCCCTGCGCGGCGGCTGGGCCACCGACACAGGGAGGTCCTGGTCCAAATGGGCCGGCTTGAGCCGGGATACGGAAACGAGTTCCTGGCGATTACCCACCTGTAAGGTAAAAGTGACAGCCCCTCTCTTAAGTACCAGAAACGGGCCGTGGTAAACCGGCTGAAGAGGGGGGCGGTGGGAATCTTTCCGCAGGAACACGAAATCACAGTCCCGCAAGTCCGACGGGACGTGGACCGCCGTGCTTCCGTGCCAGGAGGTTGGGACTGGAGCCAGAGAACCTACCCGTGCCCGGAGGGAACCCAACACCGACGTAACGGGTGGTGGCAAAGCGGGGGCGGAAGGGAGGATGTCACCTGGTACCCGCAGGGGCGAACCGTAGACGAGTTCGGCCGAGGATGTGCCTTCGGGGCCGTACGAATGCCGAGGAGGACCCAAGGCAGCTGGTCAGCCCAATCGTGGCCGGTCAGCCGGGCACAGAGGGACGCCTTAAGCTGCCGATGGAAGCGCTCTACCATCCCGTTGGATTGGGGATGGTAGGCGGTGGTCTGCTGTAAGCGAGACCCATACAACTGTGCCAGCGCGGCCCAGAAGGAGGAGGTGAACTGGGCTCCCCGATCTGTGGTGATGATAGCCGGTACGCCGAAACGGGCCACCCAATGCAACGCCAGGGCCCGTGCACAGGAGGCCGCCGAGGTGTCCGACAATAGGAGCGCCTCCGGCCAACGTGTAAACCGATCCACCACCGTCAGCAGATGAGTATAACCCCGGGAATAAGGCAATGGACCCACCAAATCCACGTGGATGTGGAAAAAACGGACTGGGGGAACCTTGAAACTCTGGTATGGGGGCTGGACATGGCGATGAACTTTGGAGGTTTGGCACGGAATACAGGCCCGTGCCCAGGCTGCCACCTGCTTCCGCAGGCCGTGCCAGACAAACCGGGCGGCCACCATGGCCGAAGTCGCCCTGATAGACGGATGTGCCAGGCCGTGAATGCCCTCAAAAACATTACGCCGCAGGGCGGCAGGCACCACCGGGCGAGGGCGTGAAAGGGAAACGTCACACCACAACTTGGTACCTGTGGGGCCATACGCCACCTGCTCCAAACGCAGTCCCGAGGCTGTGGAGCCGTACACCTCGGCTTTTTTTTCCAGGCGCTGAGCCTCCGCTAGCTCCTGGAAATCCACCTGTCCGCCTACCACGGCAACGGAGGGAATGGCCGGCCGGGACAGGGCATCAGCAACAGTATTAAGCCTACCCGCAATATGACGGACATCGGTGGTAAACTCCGAAATTAGGGTGAGGTGCCGCTGCTGGCGAGCTGACCACGGATCAGAAACCTTAGCAAAAGCGAATGTCAGAGGTTTGTGATCCGTGTAGGCCACAAAAGAACGGCCTTCCAAAAAATAGCGGAAGTGGCGGACTGCAAAATAGAGGGCCAGGAGCTCCCTATCAAACGCACTATATTTGAGCTCGGCTCGCGAGAGCTGCCGGCTGAAAAACGCCAGGGGCTGCCATTGACCTTCGTCCTGCTGCTCCAAAACCCCACCCACCGCCACGTCTGAGGCGTCCACCGTCAGCGCCGTGGGGGCGGAGGAGCGCGGGTGCACCAGCATGGTGGCGTTGGCGAGGGCCTGTTTGACCGCGACAAAAGCCGTCTCTGCAGATGCGGACCATACCAACTCTGCGGGGTTACCCGCGAGGCATAGAAAAAGGGGGCGCATGACCCGAGCTGCTGCAGGCACGAACTGCTGCAGGCACGAACCGGTGATAAAAGTTCACCATGCCCACAAATTCCTGCAATCCCTTGATGGTAGTAGGACGTGGAAAAGAGCGGACCGCCTCCACCTTAGCTGGCAAAGGGGTGGCTCCGGCCGATGTAACCCGGTGACCCAAAAAATCTACCGCCGACAGGCCGAATTGGCATTTGTCCGGGTGCAGAATCAGGCCATGGTCCTGCAGCCTCTGGAATATAGTGCGGAGGTGGACTAAGTGCTCCTGGACCGAACGGCTGGCAATCAAAATGTCATCGAGATAAATAAACACGAACGGCAACCCTCGACCCACACGGTCCATGAGACGCTGAAATGCCTGAGCTGCGTTTTTAAGGCCGAAAGGCATGCGCAACCACTCAAACAATCCGAACGGAGTAATGGTAGCCGTCTTTGGGATGTCCGGCGGATGGACCGGGATCTGATGATACCCCCGCACCAGATCAATCTTTGAAAAAATTGTAGCCCCCAGGCTAGCTGAGAAGTCCTGTATGTGCGGAATCGGGTAGCGGTCCGGCTGTGTTGCCGCGTTAAGTCGTCAGAAATCCCCACATGGTCTCCACCGCCCCAGATGCTTTGGAAACCATGTGCAAGGGTGAGGCCCACGGACTACTTGAAGGCCGCACAATTCCCAGCCTCTCCAAGTTCAAGACCTCCTCTCGAACCATGGCCAGCTTTTCGGGAGGGAGGCGCCGTGCCCGGGCAAAAACCGGCGGGCCCTCGGTCGGAATGAAATGCACCACCCCATGCTTCTCGGAAGGTGCATCGAACCGCTGAACGAGGAGCTGCGGGAACTCCGCTAGGACCGCATCGAACTGACCAGGGGCCGTGGTGATGGCCTGGATCGCTGAACTGGGTGGGGCGGCGCTTGGAGGGGCCGCAGGCCCCGTACCTCGGGGCTGTACGTCGGCCGAGGGCTGCAGGCCGCTACCGTGGACGTCTACGACCAACGAAAACGCCCATAGGAAGTCTGCACCCAAAATGGCCTGGCCCACATCCGCCACGATGAAATTCCAACGGTAGGTCCTAGACCCCAAAGGACAGGGACATAGTCCTCTTACCGTAAGTGCGGATGGCGCTACCGTTCACCGCAATGAGGGGCGGCCCCTTCCCCCCCGCTTGGACTTCACAGCCGTAGGGGGGTACAATACTCACAACCGCTCCCGTATCCACCAGAAACACGATCCTGGTCTCTTGGTCCGTCACGTAGAGGCGGCAATTACGGCCAATCGAAACTGCCTCTACGTTCGATCGGCCCAGGCATTTCCCGGAAACGTACACGGGGCTCTGCAACTTCGGGCATCACTGCCCCACCGCCGATGGAAGAAACACCAGCCGCTTTTATTCTGCCGTGCTGGCTGTGCCCGCGACCAATAAACATAAGCAGCCCCCTCTTGCCTGGCAGACTGCGAAATAGCGGTCGAGCCGTCGCTCTCCCGGCCGCTCCCCCGACTGCCGCTGGGCCTCGAGACACGATTGACCGAGTCGTCCCGGTTGTGCCGCTCCCTGACGAGCACGTCGGCTTTCTCGGCGAACGTCTCCGGGTCGTCGAACGAGATGTCGGCCAACACCAGCCTGACGTCCTGGGGTAGCTTCTCTCAAAATGCTGCCTCGAACATCATGCACGGCTGATGGTCGCCCACCAAGGTCAGCATTTCCGTCATCAACTCGGACGGCAGCCGCTGCCCCAGCGCTGGTAGATGGAGCAGCCTCAGAGCCCGCTGGTTCTGGCTCCAGCCGAATTTCTTCAGTAGGAGCCTCTTGAGCCCCACGTACTGCTCCGTTTGGGGTGGACTGGTCAGATACTGACTGACCCTCGCCGCCACCTCCGCCTGCAGACAGCTCACCAGGTGGTGGAACTTCTCCAGTTCGCTATCCACCTTTTTAATGTGGAACTGTGATTCCGCCTGTACAAACCACAGGTGCGGCTGATGGGCCCAGAACGGCGGTAGGTGCACCTCGCCCGCGCTCGCTCCCACCTGCGACATGCTGCGTGTTTTCTTCGTGTTCGGGTCACCAATGTAGTGAGTCCACAACGAGCGTCTTTGTTCAAAGTCTTTATTCGAAGGTATTTGCAAACAGACTGCAGCTTTTGGACACACACTACTTAACTAGGTATAATAATCTAATCTCATCTTTCCAGCTGGTCGCCAGACACAACTATATCCCGTGCTCCCGCATCTCGTGCCTCGTTAGCCCAACCGAGGGTTCGAGACCCCCCCGCTAATCCGTATGTCCCTACAATATCACAATTGAATTATTATGAATGTCACAATTCCAAATGCCCAATGTACAAGTCATCAGTATTCAACTTGCATAAAGCTAAAAGTAAACTTCCTGAAATCTAACTGGCGTTTAGGTCTTGGAGGGGTTGAAAAAAATCAGGCATTTAGTATGGAGAAAATAACCCCGTGATACAGTTCATCCCATTTATTGATTATTCAATCAGAATACATTTGTCAACCCTCCTGAATGTGCAGGCATGACAGCTGCATTTTCTAATAGAAAATGTCTATTTTTGATCACATAATCTAATGATTCAATTTCTATTCATCATGTGTCTTGATTCATCCTTTAAATAATTTCAATGAGGCAGTGTTTTAAAAAGCCTGCAGAAAATGATCACTGGCTCTCCAAGACTTGCTGGATCTCTTGGTTACGAACCATTGTAACTCCGATTCACATCCCCCCACTGACCTTTCTGTCAAGTTAGATAGAGCTCTTAAAGATAGCGGAGTCAAGGGTTATGGGGAGAAGGCAGGAACGGGGTACTGATTGTGGATCATCAGCCATGATCACAGTGAATGGCGGTGCGTACAGGCGCGAAGGGCCAAATGGCCTCCTCCTGTCTATTGTCTATTGTCTATTGTCCTGAGCCTCCTCCATTGCCAGAGTGATGCCACACGCAAACTGAAGGAACAGCACCTCATATTCCACTTGGGAAGCCAGTGGATAACCTATCGTTATCTCTGGCTACGGTCCCCAAGTGCCTGAAGTCGGCTACCATAGTGCCGGTGCCGAACAAAGCAAAGATCACCAACCTGAACGACTACCGTCTGGTTGCCCTAACTCCGATAGTCATGAAGTGCTTTGAAAGGCTGGTCCTCACACATCAAATCCAGCATCCCTGACTCACTGGACCCACATCAATTTGCATACAGGGCAAACAGATCCACAGAGGACGCCATCTCTCTGGCTCTTCACACTGTCCTGACTCACCTGGAGAGACAGGGCACGTACGTGAGGATGCTATTCATTGACTATAGCTCTGCCTTCAACACGGTCATCCCCACCAAGCTCATCACCAAACTCCACCAGCTAGGCCTCAGCTCGTCATTATGTGACTGGATCCTGGACTTCCTGCTGGAACGACCGCAGGCAGCGAGAATGGGCCCGCACCTGTCCTCCACTATCACCCTGAGTACCGGCACACCACAGGGCTGTGTTCTGAGCCCCATGCTCTACTCCCTATTCACACACGACTGTGTTCCTGCATTCGACACCAACACCATTGTCAAGTTTGCAGACGACACAACGGTAATCGGGCTGATCACCAATGGTGATGAAACAAACTACAGAGCGGAGGTGCAGAAACTGGCAGACTGGTGCTCGGATAACAACCTGTCCCTAAATACCACCAAGACCAAGGAGCTGATCATCAACTTCCGTAGGTCACACAACGGGGAATATGCCCCGATCTCTATCAACGGGGACAGTGTGGAGAGAGTGTCCAGCTTCAAGTTTCTGGGCACTCACATTTCGGAGGTCCTCACATGGTCCAATAACACTGCTGCGCTGGTCAAGAAGGCACAGCAACTACTGTTCTACCTAAGAACACTGAAAAAGTCTGGTCTACCCCAACAGCTGCTGACGACCTTCTACCGCTGCACTATAGAGAGCATCCTAACACATGGCGGAGGCAGAGAGGAAAGTTCTTCAGCGGGTAGTCCATAGAGCACAGAAGACCATTGGAACACAGCTACCAGCCTTGGAGGGCATCTACAACACACGATGCCTCAGAAAAGTCACCAGCATCCACAAAGACTCTTCACACCCCTGCAACAGTCTGCAAGGCCTTCTACGCCCGCACCTCCAGACTCAGGAACAGCTTCATCCCCAGGGCCATAGCTGCTATGAACCGGTCCTACTGAGCCGGATGGTCACATCGCACAGTGAACCGGCACAGATCTACTTGCACTTTATTTCGTTTTAAAACTGTTCTAATTTGTTTCATTGGGTTGTTTAAATTAATACTGACTAGCTAATTAATTTATTGCATCGTATGGGAGGCGCATTCCCAATCTCGTTGTACCCCTGTACAATGACAATAAAGATATATTGTATTGTATTGTATTGTATTCAACCCAATGGTATGAACATGAATTCTCCAATTTCAAGTAATATCCTACCCACTCCCCCCACCCCCATCTATTTACCTTGACACCACCCCATCCCTGGTGGGCACATACATCTCCCCCCCATCTCCCACCAGTGAAAATAAACTCAACTCAACTCACCCTGCTCCTTTCCCCTCCCGCATGTGCTCATCCCCCACCTGTGCCATCCCCAATTCCCCTTAGATTCCCACTGCTGTTGTGAATGGATCCCTCACAAGGAGCAGGGATAGAGTTCACCTGGTCCTTACCTTTCACCTCCTGGCCTCCATGTCCAATACATCGTTCTCCAATATTTCTGCCTCTTTCAATGTTTTCCCACCACTAGTCACATCTTCCCAAACCACCCTCTTCCACTTTCCTTAGAGACCGCTCCCCCTGCAACTCTTTAGTTCACTCATCCCTTCCCTTCCAAAAGCACTTTTCCCTGGAACTGCAGCAGATGGAACACCTGTCCCTACACCTTCTGTCTCACCTCCATCAGGGACCCCAGCAGTCCTTCCAGGTGAGACAGTAGTTCACATGCACCTCCTCAAATTTTGCCAGCGTGTATCACTGACTTTAGAGGCTTCAATCTGTGATCTTATGGTGGAAAATGTGCAATGTAATATTTTCAGATGTATATTCCAGTTACTAAGCAATGTTCACTAATTTATACCAATGTATGTTCACTAAACAAATGCTGCAGATTTCTATTTTATTTACTTTGTAGGATTTTTCTGATAATTTCAATTTGTTTTCTGATTGAGTTTTGTAACATTGAATCTTTCCCAAATGATTGAGCTCAGACCATTTCTAATCTTCTGTAAAAGGGCACCAAATCATCCATCTTTAAGTGTGTCGGAAGGAACTGCAGCTGCTGATTTAACTCGAAGGTGGATACAAAATGCTGGAGGAACTCAGCAGGTCAGGCAGTCTGAAGAAGGGTCTCGACCCAAAACGTCACCCATTCCTTCTCTCCAGAGATGTGGCTTGTCCCGCTGAGTTACTCCAGCATTTTGTGTCTACCGTCCATGTTTAAGTCTCCCAGGATTTAATTCCATAATCACTATTTATTTATGATAATAAGAAGTGATTTCTGCTCAATTGCAGAAATGCTACTTTGCATGGTGTTACCCTGCACTAATCAGCACTGCACTAGTAATATGCAAACATGAACAGAATAATGACACTCTCATCAACGTCCGTGAAAGAGAAACACATTTCATACCACCACCTTGGTAATATTTTAAGATATATCATTTAAAGTAAACAAATGAAGCAAAAAATATTTTATAGAAACAAGTTATTTTATGATATGTTGAATTTAGTTAACTTTATTGTCACAGGTACAGTGAAAAGTTTTTGTTACGTGTTAACCAGTCAGCGGAAAGACAATACATGATTACAATCACGCTATCCACAGTGTACAGATACATGATAAAGGGAATAATGTGAATAATATTTAGTGCAAGATAAAGCCAGTAAAGACCGTTTAATGCAAGTGCATCATTACCACTATAATATAAGAAAATAACTGCAGATGCTGGTACAAATCAAAGGTATTTATTCACAAAATGCTGGATTAATTCAGCAGGTCAGGCAGCATCTCAGGAGAGAAGGAATGGGTGACGTTTCAGGTCGAGACTCTTCCTCCGACATTACCTCTATAATGATGTAATGACTGAAGTATTTTTCTGTGATGGTACTTGGTTAAAAAATAACTGGTTCCAATAGCAAATATTGCAACCAATATAAGTTTACATTGCCAATATTCAACATCAATGCTTCTTTGCCTTTTTCTAAATAGCAAATATAATTCAGATTCAGAGGATATTCATGCTTCCTGGACCGTTACATCGTCGACAGTCTTGTGGGATTGAAGCTGCTTCATGTCTGGTTTTGGGAAGACTGGGGTGCCTGATGGGGAAGACAGGTGGGTGTTCTGCACCTTCAGTAATTTACACTGGGCTTCAGTGTGCTCTCCATAAATGGACTCAAGGTTCTCAACACCATCTCAATTTGGCACGGCGGCGCAGCGGTAGTGTTGCAACCTTGCAGCGGCAGAGTCCCAGGTTCCATCCTGACTACTGGGTGCTGTCCGTATGGAGTTTGTATGTTCCCTCCGTGATCGCGTGGGCTATCTCCGGGTGCTTCGGTTTCCTCTCACACTGCAAAGACGTACAGGTTTGTAGGTTAATTAACTTAGGTAAAATTGTAAATTGTCCCATGTGTGTAAGATAGTGTTAGTGTGGTCAGCGCGGACTCAGTGGGCCGAAGGGCCTGTTTCCTTGCTGTATCTCAATGTCTAAAGTCTCAGTGGCAGTGTTATTTTTAAGTTGTATGATCTTCAATGCAAAAATGTTTACAATGATAATCCTATTTATAACACAATAGAATGAGTAACATTCAAATGCCACACTTTTCACTCAAGCACAGCATCTTCAGAATAGAATCAAGAACAGTTCCTCCTCTTCCTGAAAACAGGATTCTTTCAATGATAGTATGGATTTAACCAAAATATAGTTTTATTATTTCATGATATTCTTCTGATATTCAATCACATTCATCTAAAAAAAATGTGCTATAGTCTTTGTTTAAAATAAAAAAACAGTAAAAATAGAAATAAGTTCAAAGAGTAAGAAAAGTTCCTTTATGGTTCCTCAGCAAATGTTAAAAATATCTGCAAGAATATTGAAAGGCTTGGGTAGAGTGGATGTGGAGAGGATGTTTCCACCAGTGGGAGAGTCTAGGACCAGAGGTCAAAGCCTCAGAATTAAAGGACATTCCTTTATGAAGGAGATGAGGAGGAATTTCTTTGGTCAGAGGGTGGTGAATGTGTGGAATTCTTTGCCACAGAAGGCTGTGGAGGCCAAGTCAATGGATATTTTTAAGGCAGAGATTGATAGATTCTTGATTAGTACGGGTGTTAGGGGTTATGTGGAAAAAGGTAGGAGAATGGGGTTAGGAGGGAGAGACAGATCAGCCATGATTGAATGGCAGATTAGACTTGATGGGCTGAATGGCCTAATTCTGCTCCTATCACCTTATGATTCTACACTTATATTCCCACTTCCAAAAGATAGGCGATGCTTGAATATTATCCTTCCACAAAGGCTCTACATTAAAAGAAAACTTATTTTAGAACTTTAGATATCAGAAATGAAAATATTACTCCAGCACTCTGTGAAACGTTACCTATCCATGTTCTCCAGAGATGCTGCCTGACCCGCTGAGTTACTCCAGCACTCTGTGAAACGTCACCTATCCATGGTCTCCAGAGATGCTGCCTGACCTGCTGAGTTACTCCAGCACTCTGTGAAACGTCACCTATCCATGTTCTCCAGAGATGCTGCCTGACCCGCTGAGTTACTCCAGCACTTTGTGTCCTTTTGTGAAAACCGGCATCTATGGTTCCTTGTTTCTACATAAATCATGTTGCCTGCCAGAAAACAAGCTCAGTGCAGAAAGAGTTAAACAGCTAAAAGTGTTTGTTGTGCAACGTCATGTAGTAATTATAAGGTTGGTGCCTTCTGACACCATGCAATAGCCTTTGAATTGGAGTGATAAAAGATATAATTATCTTCCAGTTGCAGAAGTCAGCAACGTTGACTGCAACTCCACATGCTACTTCTTTTTAATTTCATACCAAAATATTGAAATATAAATACATCAATATTTCCAGTAATTGTTAACAGAATTAGAAAAGGAAAATTGCTTACCAGCAGGGCCAAATAACAGTTGTGACTATATTCATCTGTCAAGTAAATACCCCAAATGTTTGTGATAAACTACTACATTAATCTTGCACAAAAGCTCATATTTTCAAAGTGCAGGTTACTCACTTTATTTGACATGACTTTTAAAGAGCCAAATTAATTAAAAAATCATGCTACAGGTTTCCGTGGCTGAAATATTTAATGAAAATTTTAATTCAATGGGTTGCTTTTGGCATGGGTTAGGCAAAATCTACCCACTTCCAGCTGTGGCATAGTATTGACTGGTGCAGTTATATGAGATCCCAAGAAATTGGAGAAGTGAAAAGTGGAAGAAGACCAACGGACACAGGTGTCCGGGGTTATTGGGAGAGGGCAGGAGAACGGGGTTAGGAGGGACAGAGAGATCAGGCATGATTGAATGGCGGAGTAGACTTGATGGGCCAAATGGCCTAATTCTACTCCTCTTCCTTATGACATGACCTTATGACCCAAATTAAGTATCTATAGAATGGCAATCAAGTTCAGATGACATATTGCATTTAACTATGCATGTTCCATTTTATTTTGCTGAAAGAATGCATGGGGAACAGAAAAACCTGGTGCTATTTGTAATTTCCATTGTCATATCTGATTTTGAGCACTGATGTTAGTATTGATTCTGTTGTTATCTGGTTCTGAATTTGTAACAGACATTATTCCGTTCCAATGCTAACAATAAATTATTTACCATTCAAGCAATATTAATGTAGCCGATTGTACTTATAATCTGACTGCGATCACTGAAATGTTAGAAAGTTGTTGTGAAAAGTTTTTTGGTACTTTTCCAAGCAACATGTTTTAAATCACGGGAAAGCTCTAGTTTAATTTGCTGTTTGTGCTTCACATTGCACCTAAAACAAGGAGCTCCACAGACTGGTTTTACTCTGTGCTATCCCTGCAACTGAGTCTGCTGAAGAAAGGTCCCGACCCAAAACGCCACCTATCCATGTTCTTCAGAGATGCTGCCTGACCCGCTGAGTTACTCCAGCACTCTGTGAAACGTCACCTATCCATGTTCTCCAGAGATGCTGCCTGACCCGCTGAGTTACTCCAGCACTCTGTGAAACGTCACCTATCCATGTTCTTCAGAGATGCTGCCTGACCCGCTGAGTTACTCCAGCATTCTGTGAAACGTCACCTATCCATGTTCTCCAGAGATGCTGCCTGACCCGCTGAGTTACTCCAATACACTGTGAAACGTCACCTATCCATGTTCTCCAGAGATGCTGCCTGACCCGCTGAGTTACTCCAATACACTGTGAAACGTCACCTATCCATGTTCTCCAGAGATGCTGCCTGACCCGCTGAGTTACTCCAGCAGCATGTGTGCTCTCAAGGTTTTCTGATGTTGAGTAGAATGTCGATGGCATCTGACACAAGATAAGAAACATTTAACTAATAAAGAGATGATGGACGGGCTGGAGACATTAAAGGAAGCGAAACCTAAATCTGGATAGATTTCAGTCCAAACTTAGATGTTGAAATACCAATAAAATAGATTATATCTTTCAAATGTCTTTCAGGCATTCTTAGAAATAGTCATTGTATTTGAAGATTGTTGAAGAACAAGTGGTTTTCAGGGATGAACATGGGCAGAGATTAACTGTCCAGCATGTGTGAGGTCATACTGCAGTATTTGCTGTATGAATCAGCTGGAGATACTCACAGATACATTACGGGACCAAAGTGGTTCTATGGAAAGAGTTGAGACTCTGCCTGATGTCTTGGCATTTTCACAGATGCATAAAGAATGGTGTTAAACCTGGTGTGGAAGAAACTAGTTCACATTAGACTCATGAATAATTGAATAATTGAATACATTTTATTAGCCAAGTATGTATACATACAAGGAATGTGCCTTGGTGCTCCGCTCACAAGTAACAACACGACATGCAGTAAACAATTAAGAATAAAACATTATAATTTACATATGTGAAGAATGAAGTAAAATACCAGAGCAAAAGGAGGCTTCAGACCTTTGGTTGTTGCAAAAGGAGCCTAAGGACTTCAGATAACCCATGGCTCTTTGACCCAGTCTGGGTATCATCTGAGATTCATCGTCGAATCTCAAGATCATTAATGAAGCCAGTTTATTACATTTGTGCAAATCCACAGAATGCAGTTTCAGGTGGAGTCATTCATCACGGATTGAAGTCATAACTGCACCTTTTAAAGGAATGGTGTTCATTTCCTTAAACTGCTGGTGTAGGTTATCGCAAAGCTCGGGGAAGGCTGGTACAAGCCACGGCAGACTGCAGGAGAGCAGAGAATGCTGATTTTCTGATGTGACTCTGGATAATTTGGACAGTAAGATGAACTGACCCGCTGAGTTACTCCAGTCAGAGGGACAGAATTAGGCCATTCGGCCCATTGAGTCTACTCTGCCATTCCATCATGACTGATCTATCCTTCCTCTCAACACTTCTCAGCACCATTAAAGGGAACATAGCCGACTCCAATTCCAGTTTGGACTTGCATTACCTTGGTGGTCAAGTTGGCCAGTTCAGTGCAGCATGTCAAGTATAATAATTATCCTTAGTTTATTTTAGTTTAGTTTAGAGATACAGCACGGAAACAGGCCCTTCAGCCCACCGAGTCCGCAATTTTTTAGGCGACTGCCGGTGACTGTCAAAGTCGTAGCAGATCGCCAAAAAAAATAACCGTACGACAATGTCCACGACAATGCCCGCGACAAGCTAAGACAACCTATCACATAGGCGACGGCAAGCTGACGACAACCGGCGACTCAAGGGCCTGTCCCACAGGCGATTGTAAGGCGACAGATGGCAACTAGGCTGGTCTCACAGTTCGCCGGGCTGTTGCTGGCATGATCGTGGGGAGTCTTCAAAGAATCGTAGTGGATTCTAAATTCTAAATTTAGATTGTAAATGAATGAATGAAAAGAGTTCTCATAGTGCAGCGCTTGTGTCAGCGTTTGATTTTAATGGTCAAAATGAATGCTACTAGATTCTGTGAATGACATGTCATGATAAAGTACTTAGAATTTCAATGAATTCCGACTCCTGTTTTTTAAAAATCACCAAGATCAACTTTATTCAACAACAATTTTTTCCTATGAAAGATGTAAAACTGCATGCATCGCTGACTCCGCCCACAACCCACTCCTGGCTGTTGGAGCTGCTTTTCAGTGGATGGGTTTAGACCACAGGTGTCATGCTCGGAGGCGCCATTGACCTGTGAAATGGTCTGGCTGGACCTTGCTCTCCTTATGGTCAGGTGTGCATTTCCCCTACAAACAACACAGCAGTAAAACTCAGTATATTATTTTAGTAGTGTCTGTCTATGTGTGAGCTTTGGCTTTTAATAAACGTCGTGAATTGCCTGTGGATGTGCTTGCCTCATTGATCTAAATGAATGAATGAAAAGAGTTCTCATAGCGCAGCGCGTGTGTCAGCGTTTGATTTTAATGGTCAAAATGAATGCAACGAGAATCTGTGAATGACATGTAATGATAAAGTACTTAGAAATTCAATAAATTCCAACAGCTACTTTTTAAGAAATCAACAAAATCAACTTTATTCAAAAACAACATTTTTGTTTTAAAACGGGCACTTCAAACAAATGCAAAATATACGACATTTCACTGGACGGACCTTGCTGTCGGTTTGTTCACGTGTGAGTTGTGCTTGTGACACCTCCACTTAAGTGCAGGTTTTTGTCGTTTGTCTTGCTTGCCGTAGTCCCTGTCGTAGTGGACGTCCTAGGTAGAGAAGACTGAGTCGCCGGTTGTCGTCAGCTTGCCGTCGCCTATGTGGTAGGTTGTCTTAGCTTGTCGTGGGGATTGTCATGGTCATTGTCGTAGGGTTATTTTTTGGGGCGATCTGCTACGATTTTGACAGTCGCCTAAAATATCGCCAAAGTGGGATAGGCCCTTAACACTAAATGGTACAGCAATTACATTTCTGAAATTGTGATTTTGATGAATGGGAAACTTGTCTCTATTTATTAGTCAACAAACACATATGAGTTATAGGTACACAATGCACACATTTGGCATGACTAAGAAGCTTTGTGATTAGGGTATTTACAGTGCCTACAATGGAAGTTAGGAAGGACAAGTGTCACAGAAAAAAACCTTCTAATGCAAAGAGTTGTTTTGCTGGAAGGAGCAGAGGTAGGTAACACTTGGAGCTAAAGGGAATTTTACCCTGGCCTAAGATGGAAGGAAAAGCCTTGTTAGTTAATGCCATTATCTACATCCATACATCACGGGACCAGATAAGAAAGTGTCCATCTTGAGCAAGAGTGCAAAGATTATTGTGGGCAGAGTTTGTAATCCAGAGTGCAAAGGACAGATGCAATATTTTAGAGCTTTTATATCTACACTCCAATCTACCTAAATGATGCAGTTTGAACTTGTTTGTTGACTTTTAAAACTACTTTAAAGAATGACGTGTCATTGTTTTAAATTAACTTTTGGAATGCAGAAGGGGCATGTGTCTGAATTCAAGTCTGACGCATTAGGGAAGGGCACTTTAACCATTTATTATTACACGTACACACATACGCACATGTGATTATTGGGTTGGGCTACCAGAGATGATTCACAGAAGTCCTACACACAGTGACATGGCGGGGTGAAGGGGCAGGGTAAGGTGTGAGAGAGAAATATGCACAGGTGATATATCTGCAGGCTGCTTCACTTGCAGCTGATAGAAACAAGGAACTGCAGATGCTGGTTTACACAAAATGCTGGAGTAACTCAGCGGGTCAGGCAGCATCCTGGGAGAACACGTATAGGTGACGTTTCGGGTCGGGTTTCCAGGATCAAGCTCAGGCAAGTGGGACGAGTGTAGCTGGGACATGTTAGCTGTTGTAGGCAAGTTAGGCCGAAGGGCCTGTTTCTACACTGTATCACTCTATGACTATGAATGAGTGGGTTGGCATATGATGAGCGTTTGACAGTACTGGGCCTCTACTCGCTGGAGTTTAGAAGGTTGAGGGGGGACCTCATTGAAACTTACAGAATAATGAAAGGCATCGATAGAGTGGATGTGGAGAGGATGTTTCCACTGGTGGGAGAGTCTGGGACCAGAGGTCACAGCCTCAGAATTAAAGGGTGCTCTTTTAGAAAGGAGGTGAGGAGGAACTTCTTCAGTCAGAGGGCAGTTAATCTGTGGAACTCATTGCCACAGAGGGCTGTGGAGCCCAAGTCAGTGGATATTTTTAAGACAGGGATAGATAAATTTTAGATTAGAACAGGTGTCAAGGGTTATGGGGAGAAGGCAGGAAAATGGGATTAGGAGGCCGAGATCAACCATGATTGAATGGCGGACTGGACTCGATGGGCTGAATGGCCTGATTCAACTCTTATAACGTGAATTTGGGATCCTTTAAACTGGTCATACTCTCAGAAGATGTGATGTGGCTGTGGTTTAAGTTGACAAATAGAGTCACAGAATGGTTTTACAGCATAGGATGATGTTCGGCCCATCATGTCTGACCTGACTCTATGGAAAAGCATTGCTGCCAAAGATCCGGGTTCAATCCTGACTATGGGTGTTGTTTGTACCTTCTCGCTGTGACCTTGTGGGCTTTCGTCGGGTGCTCCGGATTGCTCCCTTGCACCAAAGACGTACAGGTTTGTAGGCTAATTGGCTTTTGTAAAATTGTAAATTGTCCCCAGTGTGTTGGATAGTGTTAGTGTACGGGCTGATCGCTAGGTGGTGCAGACTCGGTATGCTGAAGGGGCTGTATCTCTAAACCCTACAATGCCGCCAAGACAATGGGCCTTCATGGTCAGGCCAAGAACCCTGCACTTACAACAACTGGGACTTGAAAATAGCAACAAAAACTGGCCACTCTGTATCCTGTCTCAGTGTACTAATGTTATACACTTGTACTGTATCTGAGGTGATTATCTAAGATGTATCTAAGTGCTTGTGTATAGTGGTGTAGTGTAAACAAAAATGAATTTCACTGGATCTCAGTACATGTGACAATAAAATACCACTGAACCGTTGGAATCTAAAGTAAAGTCTAAAGTTGAAATCTCAGGGAGTTGGGAAATAATTCAACGGAAGAATAGCAATTGATCGTCCACATTTGTCAATCTGTGGAATTATCTGCCTCAGAAGGCAGTGGAGGCCAATTGACTGGATGTGTTCGAGAGAGTTAGATTTAGCTCTTAGGGCTAAGGGAATCAAGGGATATGGGGAGAAAGCAGGAACGGGGTACTGATTTTGGATGATCAGCCATGATCATATTGAATGGCTCGAAGGGCTGAATGGCCTACTCCTGCATCTATTTTCTATGTTTCTATGTCTATGTTTCCATAATTGTTGGCTGGCCGCAGATGTGAATATTGCTATTCCATTAACAAATCACACACTAAACTGAGCAGAAAACCTCTTCCACGTATCACTCAGGATAGGCAGTTTAACATAACAAGTCTACATTTGATTATCAACATTCGCTATTGTTGAGTAGCAAAGGAGTAAAGTGCTCATAACCATCACATTCTGCCTTTCATTTCAATTTACCAAAAAGGTACAAAAAGGAAAAAATGCGCATTGATAAGCCACACAAACATGTGTACTGAGCCTTCAATCCAGCAGTGGTGTCTAGAACTCATTTTCTATTAAACTAGAAGGCAATTAGTCATATCTGGATTCCAATTAACTGCCTGTGGCAAATCTATTCAGCAACACGACCTGCCAATATTCTTTGCTCAAGCCTTTCAGAATATCTTTCAATGGTACGTTCAACCTGCGGCCGGCAGTCTGACAGATGAGTGGGACTGGAGTAGCTCTCAAAACACCACTAGAAACTCTGTTAAAATAAATTGAAGCCAATCAACCAATATTGATTTGCACTGATCTTGTTGCCTTTGGTTGTACATTGCGTGAACAAAATGGCCATTACTGCGAGAATATGTAGGAATGAGAAAATCTTTTTTCCACGAGTAGTAGCTCTACTCAATAACCAAAAGTCTGTCGTCTCTTTTTGCTCTGGTTTATTTCACTCACATCTTTAAACCGTAATGTTGTATTCTTAATGTTTTATTGTTTTATGCTTTATTCTTAACTGTTTACTGTATGTTCGTGCTGTTACTTGTGAGCGGAGCACCAAGGCACAAGTATGTGTACGTACTTGGCCAATAAACTTATTCATTCACTCATCTACTAGCCATGTAATAATTCACGCTGGGAGAATGAAGAGCCAGGATAAATGGCAAATACATTGAGGTATAGATCGGGTAGATGGACAGAGTTTCTTACCCGGAGTAGGTGAATCGAGGACCAGAGGACATGTACCTCTTATATAGGTTTTAGGTGAACGGGTAAAGATTTAATAGGAATCTGAGGAGTAACGTTTTCACACAGAGGATGGTGGGTGTATGGAACAAGCTGCCAGAGGATGTAGCTGAGGCTGGGACTATCCCAATGTTTAAGAAACAGTTAGACAAGTACATGGAAAGGACAGGTTTGGAGGAATATGGACCAATGGCGGGTAGGTGGTACTAGTGTAGCTGGGACATGTTGGCTGGTGTGGGCAAGTGGAAGGGCCTGTTTCCACACTGTATCATTCTATGACTCGATGACTCTAAATGGAAAAAACAAGTTTAAAATGACAACGCAGAGAGTTTGGCTGAAATGAAGAAACTAAACATGGAAAATAGGTGCAGGAGGAGGCCATTTGGCCCTTCGAGCCAGCACCGCCATTCATTGTGATCATGGCTGATCATCTACAATCAGTAATCTGTGTCCGCCTTCTCCCCATATCCCTTGATCCCGCTAGCCCGAGAGCTCTATCTAATTCTCTTTTCAATTCATCCAGTGAATTGGCCTCCACTGCCTTCTGTGGCAGAGAATTCCACAAATTCGTAACTCTCTGGGTGAAAAAGGTTTTTTACAAGCCTCAGTTTTAAATGGCCTCCCCTTTATTCTTGGACTGTGGCCCCTGGTTCTGGACTCCCCCAACATTGGGAACATTTTTCCTGCATCTAGCATGTCTAGTCCTTTTATAATTTTATACGTCTCTATAAGATCCCCTCTCGTCCTTCTAAACTCCAGTGAATACAAGCCCAGTCTTTCCAATCTTTCCTCATATGACAGCCCTTCCATCCCAGGGATTAACCTCGTGAACCTACTCTGCACTGCCTCAATAGCAAGGATGTCCTTCCTCAAATTAGGAGACCAAAACTGCACAGATCTGGTCTGGAGCGGGTAGTGGGGGAATACCTAACCGAAGGTCGTGGGTAGAGGGATATGTTCATAGATGTTCTCAGCAGTTGCTGATATTACTGTTATACAGATCGAAGGTACTGTTATACAGTATCAGTGAGAAAAAGAAGTGTTGAAAATGGTGTCGGCATTAATTTGATAGTTCTGAAGAGCAAAACATGTTTTTCACTATTATTTAGCTATTTCAGGATGTAATTTTAGAATAAATTACAGTAACATCACAGCTCCTCTACAGTTGAGAAGCAATCTGGTGCTTTTGCGAGGACTTGATGTGGGCTGGAGCCCAACCCTTCCGCAGGAAGGAAGCGAGTTCCAGACTGGGATTGAACAGAATATTCTCTGAAGACTTGCTGCTGATAAACGTCAGAGTCACACGTACCGTCTGTGGAGAATCTGGATCGGTGGCAGGGCTAGAAATAGCTCCAATGAAATGTCTCTGATTGGAAATGTTGGCTGGATTGTGAAGGAACGAGCTGCCGGAGGAGGTAGTTAAGGCAGGCACTATCACAACGTTTCAGAAACATTTACACAGGTACATGGAGCGGATAGGTTTCGAGGGATATGGGCCAAATGCAGGCAGGTGGGACTAATGTAAGTGGGGCGTGTTGGTCAGCACGGGCAAGTTGGTCAGTTTTCATGCTGAGAGACTGTGACAATTTATTCTCCCATGGATGTGGCTTTACTCGCTAATTTTCTCCAGTGTATTTGCAATATTTTGAAGCAAAAAGAAACAGCTGCAAAAGCAGGACTGAAGAAGGGTCTTTGAGGTGATGCAGTGTTTCTCTTTCTCTACAGATACTGCCGGGCATGTCTGGGCTGAAGGGCATTGTCTGCTTGTATACATGGTTTTGATGGTTTTCACTTCATTTCTGGTACTATTTAACACTGTGCCACAGGTTTAATCAGGTAATTCACCCCTGTGCCAATCTTGTGAATACTGCACATCGATAACCGTGCAATAATGAGCAGTAGGTACTCTGTGAGCAGAAAGCAGCACCCTACAAGCTGCCTACCCTTACCTTCACTTAAACACAGTGATGCACCGCCTTACAGCGCCACTGACCTGTGTTCCATCCTGACCGCGGCTGCTGTCTGTGTGGAGTTTGCACGTTCCCCCTGTGACCACGTGGGTTTCCTCTGGTTGCTCTAGTTTCCTCGCACATCCTAAAGACATGCAGGTTTGTCGGTTAATTGGCTTCTGTAAATCGCTCCTAGCGTGTAGGGAGTGTGGAAGTGGGATAACATTGAATTATGTGAAGGGGTGATTGATGGTCGGCATGGACACGATGGGCCGAAGGGCCTGTGTCTATATCTGTATCTCTAACCTACGCTCTATAACCATGCATGGCCAGCACCAGCTGCCCCTCCCTATTCCACTTTCAGATCCTTCCAGATCTGACCCATTAATCCATCCCAGCATCTGAAGCACTAATTTACTTTGGAAATACAGCATGGAAACAGGCCCTTCAGCCCGGCGAATTTACGTCACTCTAGTTCTGTTATTCCACTTTCTCGTCTACTCCCTACACACTAGGAAAGATCTACAGTTTACTTTAGTTTAGTTTATTGTCATGAGGTACATTGAAAAGCTTTTGTTGCGTATTAACCAGTCAGTGTACATGATAACAATCGAGCCATTTACAATGTACAGATGCATGACAGGGGAATAACGTTTAATGCGAGGTAAAGTCCAATTAAAGATAGTGTAGTGGCCTGGCGGAGGCCAGAGAAAAGGCAAGACGCCAGGCAGTGTTTAATAGATTCTAATAAATGGCCTCCTCCTGCACCTGTTTTCTATGTTTCTATGGTTCTGACAGGTTTAGAGTGGCCAAATGCAGGCAGGTGGGACTAGTGTAGCTGGAACATGTTGGCAGGTGTGGGCAAGTTGGGCCGAAGGACAAAGGGCCTGTTTTGCCACACTGTATCACTCTCTGACTCTATGACAGTGATTTTCTTTTACTTTGTATTATTATCCATGGAAAAGAGGCCCCATTGAGAATCCCAGCTCTGGTGTTTGACAATTGATTTCCCAGTGAAGTGCATGATGCTACTGCGTTGAACACAATGATGTTTTGTGCATGTCTCATCTTCATTTCTGCAATTTCCACACAAGCTTTGGTGTCGTTTTCCCCACAACAGTCTTGGCCACAGCTGCTGCTTGCCTGCCAGTGAGCAAGATTCCAGCAAAGGAACTCCTTTGGGCATTCCCATGGTGGTCCGTGAAGAAAGATTCCTGGAGGGGCAGAGGTAGGCCCGACTTTTGATTCCATTTTGCTCTCTTCCCCAGTTGTATCTTCCAATGCTCACCTCACATGCATGTTCGAAGATCCCTTTTGTTGTCATAAGGTCATAAGTGAGGAGTAGATTTAGGCCATTCAGTCCATTTAGTCTACTCCGTCACTCAATCATGGCTGATCTATCTCTCTCTCCTAACCCCATTCTCCTGCCTTCTCCCCAAAACCCCTGACACCCGTACTAATCAAGAAACTATCTCTGAAAATCTTTAAAATATCCACTGACTTGGCCTCCACAGCCTTCTGTGGCAAATAATTCCATGGATTCATCACCCTCTGACTAAAGAAATTCCTACTCATCTCCTTCCTAAAGAAGCATCTTTTAATTCTGAGGTTATGACCTCCAGTCCTAGACTCTCTCACTAGTGGATACATCCTCTCCACATCCACTCTATCCAAGCCTTTCACTATTTGATACGTTTCAATGAGATCCCCCCCTCATTCTTCTAAACTCCAGCGAGTACAGGCCCAGTGCCGACGAACGCTCATCATAGGTTAACCCTCTCATTCCTGGGATCATTCTCGTAAACCTCCTCTGGACCCTCTCCAGAGCCAGCACATCCTTCCTCAGATATGGGGCCCAAAATGGTTCACAATACTCCAAATGAGTCCTTACCAGCGTCTTATAGAGCCTCAGCATTGCGTCCCTAATGTTGTATACAAGCCCTCTTGAAATAAATGCTAGCATTGAGTTTGCTTTCTTTACTACCGTTTCGACTGGCAAATTAACCTTTTGGGAACCCTGCACCAGCACTTCCAAGTCTCTTTGCACCTCCGATTTCTGGATTCTCTCCCCATTTAGAAAATAGTCTATGCTTCTGGTCTATATTATATCACATCCTTGAACAAGACGCTGACACCAAAGACACTGGGATTACGCGCCAACCTAAAAGTGACGTTCTGCATTGTATTTTTACCCAAGTGAATTGCTCCAAGCAGCTGGATCAAGTTTCTGTGCAGCAAAAGGAGACACAGGTTGTGTTGTCAGAAACAATTCCATTAACTTGCCAAAGGAAATGTGACACCAGTATGAAATGGAACAACACTTCTGACAACCAAACTTCAAGGCCAACATCCCAAAAACACATGGGTTTGTAAGTTAATTGGCCTGCTATTATCAGGCAACTGAATCATCCTACTACAACCAAAAGCAGTCCTGAACTACTATTAACCTAATTGGTGACCCTCGGACTATTGTGGCGGATCAGGCCACTCCTCGGGTCAGCCCCCTCGTTACGTGACGGACAGGTGAAAGGAGTTAAAAGCCAGACCAAGGGAAGGCGTGGATCATCCCTTGGAGAACTACGCTGTGGGCACCAGCTCACAGCCTAATAAAGAATCTATTAAACACTGCCTGGCGTCTTGCCTTTTCTCTGGCCTCCGCCAGGCCACTACATTGGTGACCCCGACGGACATCACACGTAGTGATGTCGAACAATGGACAACCCGGTCCTGCCGCCCTCGCGCAACCCGGCCCTGCCGACCTCGAGGCCGTCTCCCTCAAACTCCCGACCCATTTGGGCCTTCGAGCCAGTACCGCTATTCAGTGTGATCATGGTTGATCATCCACAATCAATAACCCATGCCTGCTTTCTCCCCATTTCCCTTGATTCCGCTAGCCCCTAGAGCTCTATCCTATCCATGTACCTGTCTAAATGTTTGCAACAAATACCTGCCTCAACTACCTCCTCGAGCAGCTCGTTCCTACACTCCCACCACCCTTTGTGTGAAAAGGTTACTCCTCAGGTTCCGAATACATTTTCCCCCCTCACCTTAAACCTATGCCTTCTGGTTCTCGATTCATCTACTCTGGGCGAGACTCTGTGCACCTACCCGATCTATATATATATATATATATATATATATATATATATATATTACATATATACACCTCTTATGATTTTATACACCTCTATCAGATCTCCCCTCATCCTCCTGCGCTCCAATGAATAGTTTAACTTCTCCCTGTAGCTCAGTGGCTTGTGGCCAGGCGTGCATATTTCCAAAGATCTTTCCTGGACCCAGCACTGATGCAATTATAAAGAAAGCACATCAGCGCCTCTACTTCCTGAGAAGATTAAAGAGATTCGGTATGTCAGAGTGGATTCTCTTGAACTTCTACAGGTGTACAGTAGAGAGCATATTGACTGGTTACATCACAACCTAGTTCGGCAACTTGAACGTTCAGGAGTAGAAAAGACTGCAAAAGGTTGTAAACACTGCCCAGTCCATCACCGGCTCTGACCTCCCCACCATCAAAGAGATTTACCGGAGTCACTGCCTCAAAAAGGCAGCCAGCATCATCAGAGACCCACACCACCCTGGCCACACACTCATTTCACACCTGCCATCAGGAAGAAGGTACAGGAGCCTGAAAACTGTAATGTCCAGGTTCAGGAACAGCTTAGTCCCTACAGCCATCAGGCTGTTAAACACGACAACCTCCAATAAGCTCTGAACTACAATAGACTTATTATTATTATTATTATTATTTACAGTGTACTATGTTTACATATTCTGTTGCGCTGCAGCAAGTAAGAATGTCATTGCTCTATCTGGGACACATGACAGTAAAAACTCTTGATTCTTGACATCCTCGCAAAGTGTAGACAATAGACAATAGGTGCAGGAGGAGGCCATTCGGTCCTTCGAGCCAGCACTATCATTCAATGTGATCATGGCTGATCATTCACAATCAGTACCTCGTTCCTGCCTTCTCCCCATACCCACTGACTCCGCTATCCTTAAGAGCTCTATCTAGCTCTCTCTTGAATGCATTCAGTGAATTGGCCTCCACTGCCTTCTGAGGCAGAGAATTCCACAGATTCACAACTCTCTGACTGAAAGAGTTTTTCCTCATCTCCGTACTAAATGGCCTACCCCTTATTCTTAAACTGTGGCCCCTGGTTCTGGACTCCCCCAACATTGGGAACATGTTTCCTGCCTCTAACGTGTCCAACCCTTAATAATCTTATACGTTTCGATAAGATCCCCTCTCATCCTTCTAAATTCCAGTGTATACAAGCCTAGTCGCTCCAGTCTTTCAACATATGACAGTCCCGCCATTCCGGGAATTAACCTAGTAAACCTACGTTGCGCACCCTCAATAGCAAGAATATCCTTCCTCAAATTTGGAGACCAAAACTGCACACAATATTCCAGGTGCGGTCTCACTAGGGCCCTGTACAACTGCAGAAGAACCTCTTTGCTCCGATACTCAACTCCTCTTTTTATGAAGGCCAACATTCCATTGGCTTTCTTCACTGCCTGCTGTACCTACATGCTTCCTTTCAGTGACTGATGCACTAGGACACCCTGATCTCGTTGTACGTCCCCTTTTCCTAACTTGACACCATTCAGATAATACTCTGCTTTCCTATTCTTACTAGCAAAGTGGATAACCTCACACTTATCCACATTAAACTGCATCTGCCATGCATCCGCCCACTCACACAACCTGTCCAAGTCACCCTGCAACCTCATAGCATCTTCCTCACAGTTCACACTACCACCCAGCTTTGTATCATCTGCAAATTTGCTAATGGTACTTTTAATCCCTTCATCCAAGTCATTAATGTAT
Organism: Rhinoraja longicauda; assembly: GCF_053455715.1. Classification (NCBI taxonomy): domain Eukaryota; kingdom Metazoa; phylum Chordata; class Chondrichthyes; order Rajiformes; family Arhynchobatidae; genus Rhinoraja; species Rhinoraja longicauda. Next base: position 338,858 of record NC_135962.1, on the reverse strand, counting down.
ATTGTAAATAGCTGCGGTCCCAGCACCGAGCCTTGCGGTACCCCACTAGTTACTGCCTGCCATTCTGAAAGAGACTCATTTATCCCCACTCTTTGCTTTCTGTCTGTCAACCAATTTTCTATCCATGTCAGTACCCTATCTCCAATACCATGTGCTCTAATTTTGCCCACTGATCTCCTACGTGGAACCTTGTCGAAGGCTTTCTGAAAGGTACACCACATCCACCGGCTCTCCGTAATAGGTCTAAGCTTGAGATCCTGGCCAAACTGGAAAGATCACATTAATGCTGATTTTTGTCAATTATGTTGTTCCCTTTGTTTGATACAATTGCCTATAATTTTGCACATTATGTTGAACTGGATCATTAAAGAAAATAAGATAAGTATAGAAGAAATAAACTGCAGATGCTGGTTGACAAAAAAAGACAGAGTGCTGGAGTAACTCAGCGGGTCAACAGCAGATAGTAGATGTTTCGGGTCGGGGCCCTTCTTCAGACTAATTGTGCGTGTGTGGGGGAGGGGGAGAAACCTGGAAGAGAGGAGGGGCAGGACAAAGTGTGGCAGGTAATAGGTGAACACAGGTGAGGGTGGTTTTGGAGAGTAAAATGGTTGGACAAAAGGCCAGAGATGAAAAAGCAAAAGGTACGACACAGGACTGAAGAGTTGCGAATTGTGAAGCCAGAGGAAGGAATGTGGGTGGAGGGAGAGGGGAGAAACAGTCTGGCAGGGGACTGGGGGAGGGGGGGGGAGAAGAGGAGGGTGGAGGAGAAAGCGTAGGGGAAGTGTGGGGGTTAATATGTGTGTTTTGTGCATTGATCGGGAAAAGCTGCATGGGCAGTGTGAGGGGATGTGGCAAAGAGATGCTGAAGATTTCATAGCAAGAGGATTTGAGTTTAGGAGCAGGGAGGTTCTGCTGCAGTTGTACAGGGCACCTGGAGTATTGTGTGCAGTTTTGGTCTCCTAACCTGAGGAAAGACGTTCTTGCCTTAGAGGGAGTACAGCGAAGGTTCACCAGATTGATCCCTGGGATGGCGGGACTTTCATATGAAGAAAGACTGGATAGACTGGGCTTGTACTCGCTGGAATTTAGAAGACTGAGGGGGGATCTTATAGAAACATATAAAATTCTTAAGGGGTTGGAGAGGCTAGATGCGGGAAGATTGTTCCCGATGTTGGGGGAGTCCAGAACCAGGGGTCACAGCTTAAGGATAAGGGGAAAGTCCTTTAGGACCGAGATGAGAAAACATTTCTTCACACAGAGAGTGGTGAGTCTGTGGAATTCTCTGCCACAGAAGGTAGTTGAGGCCAGTTCATTGGCTATATTTAAGAGGGAGTTAGATGTGGCCCTTGTGGCTAAAGGGATCAGGGGGTATGGAGAGAAGGCAGGTACAGGCTACTGAGCTGGATGATCAGCCATGATCATATTGAATGGCGGTGCAGGCTCGAAGGGCCGAATGGCCTACTCCTGCACCTATTTTCTATGTTTCTATGTTTCTAAGATGCTGAAGAAGTGTTTCGACCCAAGTGTCACCCATTCCTTCTCTCCAGAGATGACGCCTGAGTCACTCCAGCATTTTGTGTCTATCTGAAGATCCCCTCAGTGAATTAAACATTAGAAGGACAAAATGAGGGATCCGTATTGATAGTTCCTTTCCCAAAGTCAAGGTACTTCTGAAGCCATCAACAATTGAGAAAATATGCAGATGACTTTCCTGAAAGTTCTGAGTATAAGAATTGCACACAACATTATCCACTGATGCCAAAAGATAAAGATTGAAGGTTATTTTTGGTATCAGAAGCCTGCATGATAAATACAGCTGCACCTACCTCCAACGATGTCAGCCTGTAACGTACCATAGTACCTTCTTTGTTCAATTCTCTAAATGCAATGTTTTCTGCTTTTCCAACGTTGATACAGTTGGGCAGTTGATAATGGTAAAGTGAACATTTCACACTTTGTTAGCTTGGAAAAATCTACGATGGATCAGTAACAATGAGTGAATAAACATCCATTTTAATTCATCCATTGATGCTCAGAATAGCAGGCACTCTCCTATGTAATGAGGAGTGAAATTATGTTTCCTTATTCAGCACCATTGCAGTTCCGTTTAATTACCACAACACTTAAGCAGTAAGCAATGTTCGCACTTTGCCCAAGAGAGCTGTAAAACAAAGAAATTCCCCTTCATTGAAGTGTTGGAATTGGGCATATCTGGCAACCACACTCCAAACTACAGACTGCCTGGGCTCCAAACTACAGACTGCCTGGGCTCCAAACTACAGACTGCCTGGGCTCCAAACTACAGACTGCCTGGGCTCCAAACTACAGACTGCCTGGGCTCCAAACTACAGACTGCCTGGGCTCCAAACTACAGACTGCCTGGGCTCCAAACTACAGACTGCCTGGGCTCCAAACTACAGACTGCCTGGGCTCCAAACTACAGACTGCCTGGGCTCCAAACTACAGACTGCCTGGGCTCCAAACTACAGACTGCCTGGGTAGTTTTGGGCACTTTGTAGTTTCTTGGCACTATCTTGATTTTTTGTTCATTTATTGAATTTTTTTTGTATGCTTATTATATTATCTATCGAGTATTGCATTTACAAACCTGTTGTGTTGCTGCTGCAGGTAACAATTCGATTGTTCCGTTTCGGTACTTATGATGATAAGACATTCATCACTCTCGGTTTGGAAACTTTTTCAGAATGGAAGAAGTCTGAAGTCTGAAGTCTGACTCCAGTCTGATGAAGGGTCCCGACCTGAAACATCACCTCTCCGTGCTCTCTAGAGATGGTCCCTGACTCGCTGAATTACAAGGTCAGAGGTCATAAGTGATAGGAGCAGAATTAGGCCATTCGGCCCATCAAGATTACTCCGCCATTCAACCACGGCTGAACTATCTCTCCCTCCTAACCCCATTCTCCTGCCTTCTCCCCATAACCCATGACATTTGTACTAATCAAATGTATTGAAGGAGGAAAAATACATTTGTCTTACAAAAGACACAACATAAGAGTCTGAAGAAGGATCTCGCCCCAAAATGTCACCCATTCCTTCTCTCCAAAGATGCTGCCTGTCCCGCTGAGTTACTCCAGCATTTTGTGTCTACCTTCGTACCAATCAAGAATCTATCTATCTACGCCTTAAAAACATCCATTGACGGCCTCCACAGCCTTCTGTGGCAAAGAATTCCACAGATTCACCACCCTCTAACTAAAGAAATTCCTCCTCATCTCCTTCCTAAAGGAACGTCCTTTAATTCTGAAGCTATAACCTCTAGTCCTAGTCTCTCCCACTAGTGGAAACATCCTCTCCACATCCAGTCTATCCAGGCCTTTCACTTCTCGATACATTTCAATGAGGTCCCCCCTCATCCTTCTAAACTCCAGCGAGTACAATGCTCATCATATGTTAACCTACTCATTCCTGGGATCATTCTTGTAAACCTCCTCTAGACCCACATCCTTCCTCAGATATGGTGCCCAAAATTGTTCACAATACTGCAAATGTGGTCCGACCAGCACCTTACAGAACCTCAGCACTACATCCCTGATTTTGTATTCAAACCCTCTATAATAGCATTTACTCCAGCACTTTGTGTCTATCTTTGGTATAAACCAGCATCTGCAGTTTCTTTTGCCCTGATACAGGTGGAGGGGAACTACTCTCTTGCAGTGTTGCAGTTCCTGTGGTGTCAGTGCCCCCATAGAGCTGCTATGTGGGGAGCCCCAGCATGTGACCCAACAATGGTAAAGAAATGAAGGTACTGTCCTAAAGTGGGGTGATGTATAATGGGTAGAGGAGCTTCCCCAATCTCCCATGCACCTGCAGTTTTTAGTTTAGTTTAGAGATACAGCGCGGAACCAGGCCCTTCGGCCCACCGAGTCCATGACAACCAGCGAACCCCGCACATTAACACTATCCTACACACACTAGGGACAATTTACACATACACCAAGCTAATTAATTTACAAACCTGTGCATCTTTGGAGTGTGGGAGGAAACTGGGGTACCCGGAGATAACCCACACAGTTCAAAGGAAGAACATACAAACTCCGTACAGGCAGCACCAGTCGTTCGGATCGAACCCGGGTCTCTGGCGCTGAAAGGCAGCAACTCTACCGCTGCGCCACCGTGCCACCCACTTGTCTTTTCCTTTGGAATGATAAAAGTTGTGAGTTTGCAGAGTGCTGTTGATGAAACCTCGATGAATTGTTGCAGTGTGTGTTGTAGGTGATACACATGGTCACTTTATGATCAGGGCTGCAGTGAGTGTTTCAGTATGGAATGAACTTTGTTTTAATTTTGGTTCAGAGATACACTGTGGAAACAGGCCCTTCAGCCCACCAGGTCCACGGAGACCAACGATCACCCACACACTAGTTTTAGGTTATCCCAGTTTCACATCCTACACACTAGGGGCAATTTGTTACAGAAGTCAATTAACGTACAACCTATGCGTTTTTGGAGTGTGGGAGGAAACTGGAGATCCCAGAGAAACCCCACGCAGTCCCAGGGTGAAAGCACAAACTCCGTACAGACAGCACCCACAGTCAGGATTGAACCCGGGTTTCTGGCGATGTGAGGCAGCAGCTCTACCACTGCACCACTTATCGTGGGTAATGTTGAAGGATTCTGGATCTTTCTGTTGTGTACTCCATCATAAACATAGAAAGCGGAAAAGGTTTTGGAGAGAGGAGTGAACCTGTCAGTGCGGAATATTTAGTCTCTGACCAGCTCTTGCTCTTGCTGGTCAGTAACTGTGTGGCTGCTTTTTCTTCAGAGATATATATATATATATATATATATTCCTTTATTTGTCCCACACCGGGGAAATTTGCAGTGTTACAGCAGCAAAGTGGATAGCAAGAGATATTCATTATAAATAAAAGTAAAGATAAGGATAATTGTCATCATTTACTGTGTTTTTTTTACTGTTAACTGGTCTGTTGACTGGTCTGCTGGGAGTAGCGCTGGTTGTGCCTGACTGACAGTGCACTGATATTTTCGGTCCAGTCAAGTTTATTGCTAAGGTAAACACCCAGGTACTTATGAGAGTCCACCTTCACGATGACCATTCCTTAGATGTTCACCGGTGTCGGGGGGACATGGCTGTGCCTGCGGAAATCCACCACCATCTCCCTGGATTTCCCTGCATTGATCTGGAGGCGGTTCTGCTGGCACCAGTCCACAGACCTCATAATATTTTTAAAAAGACTTAAAGTGCCGAACTAATTCAGCAGGTCAGGCAGCATCTCTGGAGACCATGGATAGGTAATGTTTCAGGTCGGGACCCTTCTTCAGAATCCTTAAAAGGTCAATAAGAATGATGTTTAGTTTAGTTTAGTTCAGAGATACAGCGCAAAAACAAGCCCTTGGGCCCACCGAGTTCATGCCGACCTGTGCGATCCTCACACATTAACACTAGGGGCAATTTATATTTACACCAAGCCAATTAAGCTGCAAACTTGTACGTCTTTGAAGTGTGGGAGAAAACTAAAGATCGCGGAGAAAGCCCACACAGGTCACGGGGTGAACGTACAAACTCGTTACAGACAGCATCCGTGATCAGTATCGAACCCAGGTCACTGGCGCTGTAAGGCAGTAGCACTACCGCTGCGCCACCATGCTGCCCAAATGATTTTGAGAGAAAATTGGTCAGTAATAGCAACACAAATTGCAAGAGCTACTGTGGACATATATAAAAGGAAGAGGGTAGCTGAGGCAAGGAGGGCATCTCTGGAGAGTGAGGTAAGGGACACAGGGTGGTGGGTGTATGGAACAAGCTGCCGGAGGAGGGAGTTGGGACAGGTAATATCCCAACATTAAAGAAACAATACCACAGGTACTGGGATAGGACAGGTTTAAGAGGGATATGGGTCAAACATAGGCAAGTGGGACTGGTGTAGATGGGGTATCTTGGTCAGTTAGAGATACAGCGTTGAAACAGGTCCTTCAGCCCATCGAGTTCACGCCGACCAGCGATCCCCACACATTAACACTATCCTACACACACGAGGGACAATTTTTATATTTACCAAGCCAATTAACCTACAAACCTGTACGTCTTTGGAATGTGGGAGGAAACCGATGAACTCAGAGAAAATCCACACAGGTCACGGGGTGAACGTATAAACTCCTTACAGACAGCACCCGTAGTTGGGATGGAACCCGGGTCTCCAGCGCTGCATTCACTGTAAGGCAGCAACTCTACCACTGCACCACCGTGACACCCTTGGTGTAGGTAAGTTGGGCTGAAGGGCCTATTTCCACACTGTGTCACTCTATAACACTGCGGGTTGGCAGTCATACATTCTCCAGTCTTGGTAAAGATTGCAAATGTCTCCTGTTAAAGGACAAGAATAAATTGGATGTGTTCTCATGGTCACCGTTACTGATGCTCGCCTGTTATTCCAGATGACTTAATTTTAATTCCCCAGCTGTAGTCAAGGGATTTAGACTCAGGTCTGCAAATCTTCAGCCTCAGTTTCTCCGTGAGCAGCCCTGAATACAACCACTATAACGCTGTACCGAGCCCCAGCCGACAGATGAAAAATAAATTAAACAACTGTAATCTGATTAGGCACGAAGCCAAATCATTGTTTCTCACATCATAATCTCTCTCGGAAGATTATTCCGGCTGAAGAAAATTAATTCTGAATCCACCGGGAGAGGAGTCTGGATAATCAATTAAAATTTCCAGAGGAAGGCAGAGCCAATTGTCAATGTCTTTGTTCCCCTCAACTATCGCAGTTCACAATTCAACGCTTAATACGGATGCAAATTGCTGTAGGGTGACTTCCACCCAAAGGTGGATAAGTGCCGAATACGTTTTGGGCGGTAAGGTAGCGTGGCGCTAGAGTTGCTGTCTCACGGTGCCAGTGACCCTTGTTCCATCCTGACTATTTATTTTTTTAAATTATAAAAGTTTTATTCCAATGAAAACCATACAAACATACTAAGCAAAATGTGATCAAACAAAAGCCGCCTGTATCGGCAGTTTACAAAATAAACAATTATCACATTAAAATCCCGCCATCTCTGTCAACAATACATTCAACCCCCCACGGCGACCAGCGTTCCCGGAAGGCCTCCAGCGTCCCCGTGGACACCGTGTGTTCCCTCTCCAGGGACGCGCGGGCACGGACGTAAGCCCGGAACAGGGGTAGGCAGCCGACTTCTGTGAGGCCGTCGACTGCCCGCTGCCTGGACCCGCGGATGGCCATCTTGGCCAGGCCCAGGAGCAGACCAACCGGGAGACCCCCTCCTCCCTCCTGACCCTCCCCCCTCTGTACCGGGTGCCCAAAAATTAAAAGCGTAGGGCTAAAATGGAGCCAGAACTTGAGGAGCAGCCACTTCAGATACTGGAACAGGGGCTGTAACCTCACGCACTCTGTATACAAATGGTACACGGTCTCCTCCTCACCGCAGAAGTGACAGGCGGCAGACGAGACCGTGAACCGGCTCAAGTACCTGTTACAGGCTATAGCCTTATGCAACACTCTCCACCCCAGGTCCCCGATGTAAAGCGGGAGGACCCCTTTATAGAGAGACCTCCACTAGCGACCGCTCCCGCCGTCAGGTGGTAACACGGACTGCCAGGGCATGTCCGGACGGAAGACGAGAGCGAGGAAGTGGAGAGTGCGCAGGAGCAGCCTGTACAAGACGCGCCTCTCCGCGTCACAGAACGTCACGCTGGGCATCTGGGAAAGGCGGCTCATATTGCGTGGGGCCGGCTCTCGGGAAGGGACCCGGGCTGTGGGCCCGATGACCAATTCTGACGGAGCGGGGGTAAGCCCGGTCGGAATCGCTCCACGCACACGCCTCTCCCCGACACCCACCGTGACAGGGTGAGGACCGACCCCCCTCAAAACCACAGCACCCCCCTCCCCCTGAGGAGCAGCGCCCTGGCTGAAGGTGACCAAATTCCTGGCTCTCAGGAGATCACGGTAAAAACCGGGCAACTCCCGCCTAGCGCGCTGACTCATGCCCGCTACCGGAAGCCGTGATCCCTCCTGGAGGCAGCGCCCCCGGCAGAAAAAGTACGTGGCCAGCGAGTGCCATCTGGGAGGGCACTCGGAGTACACGTACCTCAGCAGGGTCCTGAGTCGGAGGGCCGCCACCTGAGTGCGGATGCAGACCAGCGCCTGACCGCCCTCCTCCAACGGGAGACTCAGAACCCCAGCAGAGATCCAGTGGTTCCTCTCACCCCAGAAGAAGTTAACTAACCTCCTCTGTATCATGGCGATGAAACGAGAGGACGGGACCAGAGTGGCCAGCCGGTACCACAGCAGAGAGGCCACCAGCTGGTTTATGACCAAAGCCCTACCCCGATATGATAACACACCAAGGAGGCCTGACCAGCGCCCCACACGGGCGACCACCTTCGCCTCCAGCTCCTGCCAATTCGCCTGCCAAGCCCCCTCAATGGGACTCAGGTAGATCCCCAGATAGAGGAGGTGCGTGGTGCTCCACGCAAAAACTGCCATCTCCTCCGGCAAGGAGTCCACCTGCCACTGACCCACCAAGAGCCCAGCACACTTCCCCCAGTTGATCCTGGCGGAGGATGCAGCTGAGAACACCCGCTGGCACTCACGCATCCTCCACAGGTCAACCGGGTCGGTGAACATTAGTAGCACATCGTCGGTGTAGGCCGAGAGAACCACCTCCACCAACGGACCCGGCAAAGCCAAACCTGCCAGCCGCCTCCGTAGGAGGCACAGGAATGGCTCCACACAGAGGGAATAAAGCTGGCCGGACATGGGGCATCCCTGACGAACCCCCCTCCCAAAGTGAATGGGAGCCAACAAAGAGCCATTGACCTTGACCAGGCACTCTGCAGCAGCGTATAGGAGCCGAACCCGGGCCACAAAATGGGGTCCGAATCCAAACGCCCGCAGAGTCCCGAGAAGGTAGTCATGTCCCACCCGGTCAAACGCCTTCTCCTGGTCAAGGGAGAGAAAGGCAACGGACTGACCAGCCCTCTGGCACAGATGGATCAGGTCCCGGACCAGATGGACATTGTCCTGGATGGACCAGCCCGGGACTGTGTAGGACTGGTCAGGGTGGATCACATGGGACAGCACGGGCCCCAGGCGATTGGCCAATGTCCGTGCAAAAACTTTGTAATCCGTACTGAGAAGAGAGACAGGGCGCCAGTTCTTCAAGAGGCGGAGATCGCCCTTCTTGGGCAGCAGGACGACGACTGCCCTGCGCCACGAGAAGGGCATCTCCCCGGTCACCAGGCTCTCCCCCAACACCTTCATATAGTCGCCCCCCAGGACATCCCAGAAGGCTTGAAGAAACTCCACCATCAACCCATCCAGCCCCGGAGACTTGCCCCTACTGAGCTGGTGCAGGGCACCAGTCAACTCCTCCAGAGTTAGGGGATCATCGATGCGCTCGGCCACCTCTTTGCACACTACGGGTAAGCCCTCCCACAGCACCCCTTGTGCCTCCCCACTAGATGTTCCCTCGGAGAACAGAGTGTCATAGAACGACCAAACTGAGGCACCAATCCTCTCCGGATCCGTGACGGAGGAGCCATCGTCCGCAAGCAACTCGACAAACTGCCTGCGGGCACCTCGGCACTTCTCCAGGGAGAAGAAAAAGGGGGAGGCGCGGTCCAGATCGTGCAACATCTGGACTCGCGACCTCACATACGCGCCTCGGGACCTCCGCAGCTTCAAGTCCCTCAGTGCCCCTTTCTTCTCCTGGTACTCCTCCCACTCACACGAGTCCCCCTCCGTCTGACCCAGGCGAGACTCCGAGTCGAGCAACTCTCTCTCAAGCCGTCCGATCTCGGAGTCCCGCCCCTTGGTCGACCCCCTCGTGTAGTCCTGGCAAAACAGACGGACGTAAGCCTTCCCTACATCCCACCACTGCCTTAGGAAAGGGAAACGCCCCTGCCTTTCCCTCCACTCCGCCCAGAACTGCTTGAATGAATCCCGGAACCGGTGCTCCTCCAGCAGCCGGTTGTTGAAGTGCCAGTACGCAGACCCTGCCCGTGTGCGCGTCGGGATAAAGTCCACTCGCACCAGGCAGTGGTCCGAGCACGGCTCCAACCGCATGGAGGCTGCCGAGACACAGGACACATAGGCCTTACACACATATACACGGTCAATACGGGAACCACCCCCCTTAAACCTGTACGAGAAGGCGCCGGAGTCGGGATGGAAATTCCTCCAAGCATCTACTAGCTCAAAAGAATCCACCAACTCCCTTAATGTCTTTACCGCTGCCGGATCGCGCTGAACGCCAGAGCGATCTCTCGCCTCAAGGGTACAATTAAAATCACCCCCCAGGAAAACACACTCCCCCCGATCGATGGTGTTCAACAGCGCGGTCACTTCTTGTGTTAACCGCGTCTGCATAGCACCGCTCTTGGGGGCGTACACATTAATAAAATGTAACGGCACGCCATCCAGGCGCACGGCCAGATACAACAACCGGCCTGGTACAATGTCCTGCACCTTGACAATCTCCGGCTGGAAAGATGGGGCCAACAGGAAGGCCACTCCACTCGAAATGGAGGTGAGATGGCTCATGTAGACCCCCCCTTCCCACTCCAGGAGCCAGGTGGGCTCGTCACTAGCCACAGTGTGTGTGTTTCCTGCAGGAAGCTCACCGCGTACCTCCCGTCCCTCAGCACCGAGAGATGGTGAAACCTACGGAGAGACCCCCTGGCCCCATTAATATTCAGGCTGGCTATAGTGAGCTTCATTTTGAATGCGCACAAGAACTTTTACCAGCCCCCCTTGACGGAATGGAGCCTCCCCGAGCCCTCTGCCCTTTCTTTAGGGACTTAGAAAGATCTCCGAGCTGGCGCCGCTCATTTTTCGATGCACCTGCCTCGTTCTCCTCCTCCTGAAGGATGGCATAAATGGACTGCAAGGGTACCGTCAGGTCCGACCAGCGGTTGACAGCCAGATCTGCCTTATTCCTCTTCCCTCTGCTGTCCTTCAGAAACTTCCGGAGTTCCCAGATATCAACAAGCCGACACACGGGGCTGCGGGTGGGACAGTCCATCAACTCACTGTCGCTGGACTCCACGTCCCCCTCCTCCTCCCACTCAATGTCTGAGCCCGAGTCTGGATAGTTCTGACTCCCAGCCGCCTCGCTCACCCCTCCCTGTGAGGTGGGCGGGTCGGCCACATCACCCGGTCCCTCCTCCGTCACCATCCCACCCCCAGGATCAGTGACGGGGACAGGTACCGGTACCTCTAACTGTGGCAAGCTGCCTGGTAAATGGCCAGGCTCCTGCACACCCCCACTGCCCTCTGTAACCGGATTGGGGGCAGTGATGTCGGAGGAAGTCTCCGGGGCGGGCAGTGAGAGGGTACGTCTGGAGTCCGACCGAAGGACACGATCCGAAACGACCATGTCCTCCTTCGCACCCAGGGCACCCGCCCCAGCACCGTCACCCAGAGAGTCCCCGTCCCCCACCACCAGGGGAACCACCTCGCTCTGGCCCTCAGGGGGCGATGTTCCCGGAGTCTCCCATGCTCCCTCAGCCGGTGGGGCAGCACACCCCTCAATAGGACTCGTACCCTCAACGGGGAGCATGGGCTGGGGACCCACCCCCACACTCAAGTCCCCCCCCTCAATCTTCCCCTGGTCACCCTCTAAGCCAGCGGACGCAATCCCTGGGGGAACAGCCCCCTGGGGTAGTGTGTCACCACTCTCAGGTGGTCCCTGCACTACAGAGGCATCCTCCTGCCCACAGGAAGCGTGCACTGGGTACTCTGCCTCAACAGGGGAGAAACACCTCCCTTCAGGTCGCCCCTGACCTTCAGGGTCCTTCTCCGTGTCAGAGGACCCACGCCTCCTCCTCTTATAACCACTAGGGTGCGGTGGTACAGTCAGCTCCATTGCTGAAGCCTGTTCCTCCGCCCCACCATCTACCTGCTCATCCTCTCCAGCCTTCAGACCCTTAGGGTCCTCAGGCTTCCCCGGGTTAGGCTCAGAGGCGAGCTCGATAATATCTACTGCCGGGGGACCCTCATTAAGGTGATCTTCTGCCTGGTGTCCCACTTGAAGGTTCTTCTTATTATTTTTAGCTTTCTTACTCTTCTGTCTCTCCCAGTGCCCCTCATCCACTCCCCACACTGCACCGGCATCCTCCGCCACAGGTACGGGACATGGGGCTGGTGGGGGAATGGGGTTTGGGGGCAAGGGAACAAAGTCATCACGGGCCATCGTGGTAGAACCAGCAGCCCCAGATGGGCCAGCACTGCCTTCCTGGGCCACCTTGGTAGAGCTGGCAGCCCGGGGCTTGGGACAATTCCTGCGGAAATGCCCCACCTCTTTACATGCATGGCAGCGTGCTTGGCCCGTGTTCCAAAACACGTGATAGCAGAATCCTTCCCATTCAACCTCAAAACTCCCCTCCATATCAATCCCCTGTGCCAGCTGTATGTACACGCGGCGATTGAACGTTAATACATGCTGCATCTCGGGATCATCCAACCTATGCAACAGTTTGGTGGGCCCAGACCGCACCTCCCCCAGCTTAGTTACATGTGGGAGCAGGAGCGCGTCCGGAACATAAGGGGGAACGTTGGACAGCATGACCGGCAGCACGGGCCGTCCCCATGGGTCCACCGCCATGTAAATCCCAGCCACCGTGATCCCCCTTTCCAGTGCGGTAGCCACCGACTGCTCAGTCTTTAGGATGACAACAGCCTTCCCACTGACCACCGCGCCTGCGATTATGGCCTTCTTGCCAACAGTCTCCCCCAGCGCGGTTAGCACAGCCTTGAAGGTAATGTTGCCCTGCAAGGTCACTTTCACCCCATGTATACGCCCCAACGACTCATGGCCCTCTGTCACGGAGACTGCCGACTGTACGGCAGCTGCATAATTCTTGGGGGCCGCCATCTTTAGGGCGTGGAACAAAACAAAACGTCTCAGTATTTTATAAGTCAAAGCAGTCTTTCTGCTATTGCTGCACCTCCACACATTTGCAGCAGTTTAAAGTCTTGTGAAGGCTTTCCTGGCAAAGCAACAGAAGCAGTCTCCTCCTGATAAGATAGGGAAAAGTCCGTGCCAATCCTCCCGTCGTAGAAAATGGAGCTTCCGGAGGCTTCTTCCCCAGGTCTCGGTCGCCTCCCCGGCTTCAAGGAAAATCCAATGCACTGTTGCCGTACTTACCCGGCACACCTGGACCGGGCAAAGTCGGTGTGGGAGGGAGCTTTCTGATGCTACAGACCACAAACACCGTTCTAGACTCAGCTCCCACCAGTTCAAGTGCAACTTGGCCTTCCGCCAGCCACTGCCGCTCCTACGACTTTCAGAAAACACGAACAAATCCTCCCTAATTAGAGGACTCTTTCAACAAAGAGAGTCTCTGCTTTCCGACAGAAGTCCAAAAAGCAAATTCTGACTGCTTTCGTTTGTCCTCGCCAAACAAATCCTTCGAAAGTAAGCCTTGCCAAAATATTGAAGCGTGTTTGATGCCTGATTGGACAGTGAGACAAAGCCCCTCAATCTGTGATGCAATATTTATCATTTAATACCTTTACTTAAGCTTCAATGAAATAGTTCAAATTAAAATCTGAGTGTGTTCTGATGAAGAAAATAAATATCTGCCTTCAAAGATAATATAATAGCTACAAGGCAGCCCTTTGGAATTTAGAAACCCAGAGAGAACTCAAATGAAATATTGATTTGAAAGCAAGGATCTGCAGAAGCTGGTTCACAAAAAAAAAGCATAAAGTGCTGGACTAACTCAGCATGTCAGGCTTCTCTGGAGAACATGTATAGGCGATGTTTCGAGTTGAAGAAAGATCCTGACCTGAAATGTCACCTATCCATGTTCTCTAGAGATGCTGCCTGACCCGCTGAGTTACTCCAGCACTCTGTGAAACGTCACCTATCCATGTTCTCCAGAGATGCTGCCTGACCCGCTGAGTTACTCCAGCACTCTGTGAAACGTCACCTATCCATGTTCTCCAGAGATGCTGCCTGACCCGCTGAGTTACTCCAGCACTCTGTGAAACGTCACCTATCCATGTTCTCCAGAGATGCTGCCTGACCCGCTGAGTTACTCCAGCATTGTGTTTTTTGAAATCTTGATTTTTAGCTTAAAGATCTAGGTAAATATGTTTTAAAAGATACCTTTAATAGTTTTTGTGAAATCAGATACAGTTTCTTCAGAATGTGATGGTGGAAAGTTTAGCTCCATTGGATGTAAACCGACAGAGAAGTGGCCTGAGTCTGGTTCAGAATGTAGTCAAGATTGGAGAACACTTGCTGTAATGTGTATGGAGGGACTGCAGGTGCTACCAAAGATAGATGCAAAAAGCTGGAGTTAAGGGCCTGTCCCACATAGGCGATTTTAAAGTGACTGCCGGTGACTAGGCTGTCGCCGACAGTTCGCCCGGTGTCGTGGGCATGATCGTGAGGAGTCTTCAAAGAATCGTAGTGCATCTCAGCGCATCGCTGAGAAATCATCTGGTTTGAAATTTCTCGGCGACAGCTGGCTTGTCGACAGATATCGTTGCTTATTGCAGGCGCTGTCGCATGCTGTCCCCAGGTTTGCTAGGTTCTCTTAGATGCATTTAGAAGCACACAATATTAAAATAAGTAAAGGCATTTCAAATAAACATAAAATGCTTGTATTTAACCAATTTATTTACCGTCAGGACATTTGACGTAGATTGGAGGCGACAGTTTGACGGTCAGGTAAGCGTGGGAATGTTTGCGATGTTTATGGCCATCAGCCATTACATTTAAAGTAGGCTCCCAACCCAGATATGCAACCTAGAAACCAGATATGCATCTCCCGTACATTTTCAAAGAATGCCCACACACTTTTCACAAACATCCACTTAACCACTTAAAAAAAATTTTTTTTAATACTGCTATTAGTAAACTGGAAGTAAATCCAGTTTATGACTTGTTACAGTGAAGCTTGGTTTTTAAGTAACCCGGGCAAGATGTTATAGTTCAAAACTCTCAAGTGCTTACTGACTTGTCAGTGATTTCAGCAAAAATTAGGACGCCGGAGAAGCACTGACAGCGTGGGAATTTCGCGATGTTTCCGAAGACGGTGTAATCTCGACCTGACTTGGCATTGTCGTCGTCATTGTCGTCGGGTAAAATAAAATTTCGGCAATCTGCTATGACTTTGACAGTCGCCGGCAGTCACCAAACAAAATCGCCTAAGTGGGACAGGCCCTTAACTCAGCGGGACAAACAACATCTCTGGAGAGAAGGAATGGGTGATATTTTGGGTCGTCTGTTCTATTAGGAAGGGGATGAGGAGACATTTCCTTCGTCAGAAGGTGGTGAATCTGTGGAATGCTTTGCCACAGAAGGCGGTGGATGTCAGTGGATATTTTTAAGGCAAAGATAGAAAGATTCTTGATTAGTACTCCAGCATTTTGTGAATAAATACCTTCGATTTGTACCAGCATCTGCAGTTATTTTCGTATACTATATATTGATTAGTACGGGTGTCAGAGTTTGTGGGGAGAAGGCAGGAGAATGGGGTTAGGCAGGAGAGATAGATCAGCCATGATTGAATGGTCGAATGGCCTATTTCTGCTCCTATCACTTATGACCTTATGACTTGACCTTAGCATGCGACTGTGCTGACTCTTTGCAGCTGCATTTGGCAAGTCTACAAAGTCAATGTGTCCACATTGACATAGCTTAATATTTGACTTGCTCTTTTGCACTCGAACAGAGGGGATATCACCATGATATTCTAGAATTATCATTACATTTAAAAGTTCAATCGAATAATTTGAACATGGGAACCCTACGGGACACAGTCTTGATGCTAGTAAGACCAGCGGTGTGACTACCAAATTGGACCGTTTACAAAATTTGTGTCCTACTGATCTGATGGGGAAGTACAATGTTCCGCTGGAAATATAGCCACTCGCTCTAAGCTTGTAATACCAGCGCTGTGCCACACAATTTCTTGTTTGTGGGCTGTTATCATATTAGTAATGCTGTAGATAACCATCATTTACCTTCGTCTGGTTGCCTTACCCTTCCTGATGCACGGTCTCAGCCCAAACTATTGACTGTTCTGTTGCCTCCACAGATGTGTCTCGACCCACTGGATTCCTCCAGAAGTTTGTAGTTTTTTCCAGGTTCCTGCATCTGCAATCTCCTTTCAACTGTCTCTCCTGAAATGATCAAGAGGAAAAAGTTAAAAATTGTAATTCTATAATCCAGAACATTTCCAGCCTTAATCTTTATTATGTATCTGTACACTGTAAATGGCTTGATTGTAACCCTGTACAGTCTTTCTGCTGACTGGTTAGCATGCAGCAAAAGCTTTTCACTGTACCTCGTACACATGACAATAAAGTAAACTGAACTAAACTATTTGATTAGTTTTGTCCATTTCATTACAAATTGTAAATTTATTGCAGCTAGAAAAGCAAACATTTGTATTCCAACAGAGTTATGAAAATACTCTGTGGCGTGATTAAATCTTATAGATAAGATGTTCAATGATTCCATGGGTATGAAATATGTTATGCCTAGTGAGAGAAGACTGAGGAACTCTCGTTACACATCAATTTATTGTTGTGCTCTCGACTGACAATTCACATCTTGAATTCAATTCTAAAAGGGACAAGACAGTATCTCTGGAACATATGGATATGCGACGTTCCTGGTTGGTATTCAGACGACTTCTTCCCATCTGAAGAAAGGTCTCGACCTGAAATGTCACCTCTCCATGTCATCCAGAGAAGCTGCCTGACCTGCTGAGTTACTCCAGCACTTTGTGTTCATTATTGTAAGCCAGCATCTGCATTCCTTGTAGAAATAAAGAACGGCAGATGCTGCTTTACACCAAAGATAGACACAAAGTGCTGGAGTAACTCAGCGGGTCTGGCCGCATCGCTGGAGGACACTGAGTTTTGGAATAACTCAGCAGCACACAAAGTGCTGGAGTAACTCTGAAGAAGGGTCCCTACCCGAAACATCACCCATCTCCTTTCTCCACAGATGCTGCCTGACCCACTTAGTTACTCGATGCACTTTGTGTCTATCTCTGAAGAAGGGTCTCGACCCGAAACTACACCCATTCCTTCTATCCAGAGATGCTTCCTGTCCCGCTGAGTTACTGCAGCATTTTGTGTCTATCTGCAATTCCTTGTTTCTCCAAAAGAGACAAATTGTGAAATTCAAATATTTTAATATGCATCAGAAAAAGGATGTTCATTCAAGACCTCAAAGGAATGGGACCTGCCTTTTGGAACTGATCTGGCCTATGATTAAAATTGGATCCAACCCACTGATTTGGTCCAATGAGGACTAAATGCTGTAAAAAAGGTAATTAACTTGAAATATCATCAACTCTCCACAAATGTTGCCTGATCTGCTAAAAGTCTCCAACCTTAAAGCTTTTAGTTAAGGAAAGAACTGCAGATGCTTGTTAAATCGAAGATGGACACAAAATGCTGGAGTAACTAAGGCAGCATCTCTGGAGAGAAGGAACAGGTGACGTTTCGGGTCGAGACCCTTCTTCAGACTCTGTTTCGGGTCGAATTTGGTTTAGTTTATTGACACGTGTACCGAGGTGCAGTGAAAAGCTTTTGTTGCGTGCCACCCAGTCAGTGGGAAGGCTATACAAGATTATAATCGAGCCATTTACAGTGTATAGTTACATGATAAGAGGTCGTTTAGTGCAAGGTAAATCCAGCAAAGTCCAATCAAGAATATTCCGAAGGTCACCCATGAGGCAGATAGTAGTCCAGGCCTATAATAAATGCTGCCAGACTTGGTTTGCCACACCCCAAGACAAATAAACCCTAGCTGACATTTATGCCTCAAGTGACAAGGGTACATAAAAAATTAATTGGTAACTGTTCTCATTGCTGTGTGCAGGATCTTGTGTGGAAAGAGAATGGCTCCTCTAGTTTTATTATGTGCAAATTCTCTTGTCACGTTTAAGAGAGACATCAGGCTAGATACATTGCCATTCTTCCCATCTACTTCATACTTCAAGGATTGAAAACCCAGCTAAATTTGCATTGTTCTTTTATGTGAAAACATCAGCAACTGGAGGATTACCTCTTCCCAAATAACCAGCATGATAAACGACAGCTATCCATTTCAGAATGGAGACGCTGAAAGCTTCTTTCCACGCAGAAGGCCAAGCACAACAACACTTCAAACCAGCGAAACACTAGAACTCTTCCATTACCTGAACCTCATTTAATATTGATTATCGAGCTGCCCGATTTCCACTGGTATTACAGATAAGATCTTAGTCCTTGCACGTAACTTACAACCAGGTTATCGGTTCATTAGTAATTCATAAACATTACACATTATGTTGCCACCATAAAAAGTGTTCATATCTGTGGTAAAATAAACAAAGCCGATCAACAAAAGGCCATAAAGTGCTGGAGCCACTCAACGGGTCAGGCAGCATCTCTGGGGAACAAGGATAGGTGACGTTTAGGTTGAAGAAGGGTCCTGACCCGAAACATCACCTATCCATGTTCTCCAGAGATGCTGCCTGACCCGCTGAGTTACTCCAGCACTCTGTGAAACATCACCTATCCATGTTCTCCACAGATGCTGCCTGACCCACTGAGTTACTCCAGCACTCTGTGAAACGTCACCTATCCATGTTCTCCAGAGATGCTGCCTGACCCGCTGAGTTACAGGGCAGCACAGTGGTAGCGCGGTAGAGCTACTGCCTTACAGCGCCGGAGACCCGGGTTCAATCCTGACCTTGGGTGCTGTCTGTATGGAGTTTGCACGTTCTCCCCGTGACCTGCGTGGGTTTTCTCCAGTGGTCAAGTTTCCTCTCACACTCCAAAGACGGGCGGGTTTACTGGTTAATTGACAATTGTAGATTGTCACTAGTTTGTAGGATCGTGTGCGGGGATCGCTGGTTGGTGTGGACTTGGTGGGCCGATGGTCTTGTTTCTGCATTGCATCTCTAAACTAAACTAAGACTGAGTTGGCAGAATGATATGTTGTGGAATTATTGGAAATTGCAGCACAGAAGAAGCCATTTGGAAAATCACACCTCTGCCATTACTGTGTTCCCCTGTACGCTAGAACACTTATTTCTCAAATCACTTCCCAAAATTCATTCAAAACAACTTCTGAATTCAGCTGTGGAAACAAGGAACAGCAGATACTGGTTTACAAAAAAAGACACAAAGTGCTGGAGTAACTCAACAGCAGGGCCGGATTAACATATTAGCAAAGGTAGCATTTACTACGGGCCCCGTGCTTTCCAGGCGCTGTGCTGCGCGTGCTGCTCCCCACCCCCACCCCGAGACACAGACCCCCCTCCCTCCCCCCCCATGGGGGCAGTGTTGCCGGACCTCACCCCACAGGAGCGCCGCTCCGGCACCTCTGGTTTGAAGACAGATCTCGATCTGAAACATCACCCATTCCTTCGCTCCAGAGATGGCGCTGAGTTACTCCAGCATTCTGTGCCTTTCTTTGGTGTAAATCAGCATCTGCAGTTTCTTCCGACACACAACATCCCGACGGGCCGTGGCTGTGGACTGGGAACACGGCCGGACGCCGCGGTCTTGTTGCCTCCTGGATCGCCAGGTAGAAGCCCGTGTCGGGGCCCGGCCTGGGTCTTGGGGAAGAAGCCTGGGTCTTGGTGAAGCGGCCGACGGAGCCTGCGGCTCGGGTGGACACCACAGGCGTGAAGTGGGGCGTCAACAGCGGTGAGGCCTTGGTGACGGCATCGGTGAAGCCTCGTGATGATGGGGCCGTGGCGGCGGAGAGGCCTCGCGGGTCGACACACGGCCGCCATTGGTGGCGCTGGGGGGGAGGGGTTGTGTCGGGGGGGGGGGGGGGAGGGGTATGTGCGGGGGTGTGTGTGGGGGTGTGGTGGGTGGGGGGGGTGTGTGGGGGAGGGGGGGTGTGGGGGAGGGGGGTGTGGGGGGGGGGAGGGGAAGGAAGAGTCCTGTCCCGTCTCGGTGCCATGATGTTCAGTGCGGTGGTTAGACGGCAGCGCCTCTCTCACTGACGGCCTTCATGGGGCCACAGCAAGTTACTGCGCCAATGTCGCTGGGCTCTGGGCGGCTTGGGGAAGACCTGAGCCGGCCGGGGAGAGGCGGGGGACAGGGGAGCCGAGGGCAGGTCTCGGCCTTCACCTCCAACAACGCTCGGCCACACCGCCACTGCTGATGCCGCCTTTCCCCCTGGCCCACCTCAGGCTCGTGGTTACCGTTCACGTGTAGGCCTAGGCCCTGGCTCCGGCTGCTGCCCCCGGCACCAGGCCTGGCTCTCCCGCCGCTACAGAGCCGACAAACCCGTCCCCGAGAGGCAAGCGCCTCATGGAGGTGCAGCACAAGATGGGTGACATTCAGGGTCGAATAAAACCCTACAGATGCTGGTTTAAATCGAAGGAAGATACAAAATACTGGAGTAGCTCAAGGGGTCAGGCAACATCTCTGGAGAGAAGGAATGGGTGACGCTTCAGAAGGGTCTCAACCCGAAATGTCACCCATTCCTTCTCTCCCGAGATGCTGCCTGACTCGCTGAGTTACTCCAGCATTTCATGTCTACCTCCACACACTGTAGGCCCGGGCAGCGCCTAATGGAGGTTGCATAGCAACCCGCCTCCCGGCCCCGGCGGCTGCCATTGGTGGAGCGGGAGCACATGTCCGCTGGCTGGGTGAGGTCACGTGGGGAGCTGGTGGTGACGTCACCTTGTCCCGTATTTAAGGCTCCTTTATAACATATGCTAATCGCCCCGCACTACCTAATTCGGCCCTGCTCAACGGGTCAGGCAACATCCCCTTCCTAGTTCCCCTAATTACATTTTTATCTCTGTTTGCTTTGTTGTCACCTTCTCCTAGCTAACAATGATCTATTCTACATTTTCCTTGAACCACCTCTCTTTTGATGTCACCTTTCCACACCTTACTCTTCCTTATCTCTGTGTCTCTCTCTCCTCTGACTCTCAGTCTAAAGAAGGGTCTCGACATGAAAAGTAACCCATTCCTTCTATCCAGAGATGCTGAGTTACTCCAGCATTTTGTGTCAATCTGGAGAACATGTGTATGTGACATTTTGTGTCACCTCTCCCATCAGGCAAGAGGTACAGAAGTGTGAAAACGCACACCTCCAGATTCAAGGCCCGTTTCTTCCCAGCTGTTATCAGGCAACTGAACCATCCTACCAACAATTAGAGCGTGGTCCTGAACTACTATATACCTCATTGGAGACCCTCGGTCTATCTTTAATCGGACTTTACTGGACTTTACCTTGCACTAAACATTATTCCCTTTATCAAGCATCTATACACTGGTTGGCTCGATTGTAATCACGTATTGTCTTCCGGCTTCTACCTGTCCCCGGTGTTGCGAAGGATGGGCCTGGCGCAGATGCCACGCAATGTGCCAGTCAGCTGGACATTGCCGAACCATCTGTCGTTTGTGGACAGGTTCTTCCGGACCAACACCTTTGACCACAAGTCCATCGGGCAGTGGTCAGCACGGAACGTCCTGCAGGCACTGCAGGGGAATGACTCCATGGATCCTGTGGCGTGGTTCCCAGAGCAGACTGCCCAGCTTGTCTGGCAAAATGCCTCATCGCCAGAACTCACCAACAAGCACCAAGACCTGGCTTGGCTGGCGGTGAGGGGAGCCCTCCCAGTCAGATCCTTCCTGCACCGCCGGAACCTCACTGCCAGCGCACGCTGCCCTCGGGACGGCTGCTACGGAGAGGAGACGGTGGCCCACCTCTTCACAGAGTGTGGATTTGCCAAGAGAGTCTGGAGAGGTCTGCAGGGGTCCCTGTCACGATTCATTCCGAGCAGCTCCGTCACAGACGACTCTGTGCTCTACGGACTGTTCCCAGGGACGCATTCGGAGACTGACATCGAGTGCTGCTGGAAGGTCATCAACTCGGTGAATGACGCTCTTTGGTCTGCCCGAGCCTTGTTGACCTCCCAGATCTCCAAAGACGTACAGGTATGTAGGTTAATTGGCTGGGTAAATGTAAAAATTGTCCCTAGTGGGTGTAGGATAGTGTTAATGTACGGGGATCACTGGGCGGCACGGACTTGGAGGGCCGAAAAGGCCTGTTTCCGGCTGTAGATATATGATATGTCCGTCAAGGAATGTTGCGAGCTGTCCGTCAAGGAATGTTGCCGACTGGCCCACTGCAGACTGCAGGAGTACGTGCTGAGGGATGCACTGAAGCTCGGTGCAGCCAACGCTAAGGCCCTGTGGGGGAGGACCACAGTCTAGGGTCCTTCCGCTGCTGGACATGGGGGGCAGGGTGTGGTGGAGAGAGACGCCCCTCCAAATAAGGGATACTGGGTTAATGTCTAAATGTAAGTAAATGTCTAAGTGAATGTCTGTACCAAATGTAACCTCCGGAAATGTCGGATGGGCTTGTTTAAGAATATGTTTTGTGAATGATATTTATTATTTGAATAAAGTATTTTTTGATATAAAAAAATAAAAAATAAAATAAAAGTATTGTCTTCCGGCTGACTGGTTAGCACGCAACAAAAGCTTTTCACTGTACCTCGTGACAATACACGTGACAATAAATTAAACTAAATTAACGCCCAGTACATCATCTTTCATTTTATCCAAGTCTTGTGTCTGGACCGCAAGTGAATTCTCAAAAAACTGCACAGCAATCACCTCTGTCATGTTCAACCATCCTGCAATATTTTGTAGCACAGATTCTGATCCCAAATGAGTCTTGTCACTTCTTCTCAGAATTCACTTCCCTTTCATATGCAGGAAGGAATGGCAGGGGATGCTGGTTTATACCGAAGATAGGCACAAATGCTGGAGTAAATCTATGGGTCAGGCAGCATCTCTGGAGAAAAGGGATGGTTGACGAAAAGATGAGAGATGATGGGCATCCACAAGAGGTTCTCAAGCTGTGGCAGGGATTAAGCTGAAGGCAGCAGGCCTGGGGATCAATGCCGGGAGAGTGTTTTCAAACATGGAAGCAATGCAGATAAAAGCTATGAAGCAAAGAAGGGATACGACCAAAAACGTCACCTATTCCTTTTCTCCAGAGATGCTGCCTGCCTCGCTGAGTTACTCCAGTACTCTGTGTCCCATTTACCAGATATTGGATAGTTGAATAAGAGTTCCAATCTGAAACGTCACCTATTCATGTTCTCTAGAGATGCTGCCTGGCACTCCAGCTTAGGTACTCCAGCATTTTATGCCTCTCTTCGGTCACATTTCCCTTTTAGTTTGTGCAGCCTGCCTCCAAATGGCATGAGACATCCATGTTATCTGCTCACGGTAGAGTCGGGGCAGTACTATTAGAACATAGAACAGCACAGCACAAGAATAGGCCCTTCGGCCCACAATGTGTGTGCCGATCATGATGCCAAGACCAACTCCTACCTGCCTGCACATAATCCAAATCCCACCATTCCCTGCAAATCCAAGTCTCTTAAATGCCACTATCATATCTGCCTTAACCACCACCCCTGACATTCCAGGCACTCACCACCATTTGAGCAAAAAAAAACTTGCCCCTACTAGATGCCCATAAGAAGCATTTCAAACAGCACCCAGCATGCAGTAATGTGCAGCCAGCGATGCACCTCAAATCCACACCCATTTCTGCAGATTTCCTAACGTAATCCCTGCAACATGCAGCTGCATTTACTGATGTTTAATGTCCAGGCATAACATCAAATTCACAATTCATTTTGCATGTTTGAGTTTCAAGTAATATTGGACCAGCGTGAAAATTCAGTGTGAAAATATTGGCATGGCAATCATCTGCACTGATCCCTACAAAATATTGACAGGCGCATTTATTTAACAAGTGCTCACATGTACACGAGTGCTCAGAATAACCATGCTGTCTAATAGTATTGCCATCTGCCAAAAAGCCCATTTATGAACCCTCAAGTAATCCTTGCAAGACATTTCTAGTTTAATGTTTGTTTCCTGAATTAGATTAAAATAACTCCGTTGACTGGTGATTTTTTTAAAACTTCTGGTTTCCAATTTTGTCAAAATGAACAAGCCCACAGGCAGTGGAATGAAGTTTCTGTTGGGAACTGTTTCCATGTCAGTAATCACTAAAGAAACATTCATGATGTGAATCAGCAGCATTTGCATAGTGGTAATCTTGCCAATGATTATATTTGTGTCATTCTCCTCCTTTGATCAGTTGGATGCTCAAATGTGAGTGAAGTATTTTAAAAATAATATAAAAATACTATCCCAAAGAACATGCTATGCTTGCGGGCAGTAATCATAATATTTCGGGCTACATTGTTCTCTTATTCCAAACAGTTGCAGAGTATGCATTCTTTAAATATTTGAACACCTGAAAATATTAGTTCTAAGTTTGTATTGAGAATGGAAGTTGGGAGGCCACGTTGCTGTTATATAAGATGTAGGTGAGGACATATTTAAAGTATTGCATTCAGTTTTGGATACCATGTTATGGCAAAGATGTTGTCAAGTTGGAGAAGGTGGCAGAGAAGATTTACAAGGAAGTGGGAGAAGTCGAAGGAGAAGTTGTTCAGAGTAAGGACCACTTCTGCTCAGCGGAGGAGAGTGTTGGTGGAGGGAAATTAGCTGGTTCTGCGGTCGAGGAAGAAATGGAGGGCTTTAAGACCTTCCTAGGGGGGTATGTAGAGTGACTGAACATCCATGGTAAAGATGAGAGAGTGCGGGCCTGGAAAACTGAAGTCATTGAAGAGATGAAGGGCATGTGAGGTATCTTGCCCATTTCAGTCTGAAGAAGGGTCTCAAACCAAAATGTCACCCATTCCTTCTAACCAGAGATGCTTCCTGTCCCGCTGAGTTACTCCAGTATTTTGTGCCTATCTTAGGTGTAAACCAGCATTTGCAATTCCTTCTTACATATTTACAAAGGTGTTCCTAGGACTCAAGGGTCTGAGCTATAGGGAGAGGTTGAGCAGGCTAGGACTCTATTCCTTGGAGCGCAGGAGGATGAAGGGTGAGCTTATAGAGGTGTACAAAATCATGAGGGGAATAGATTGGGTAAATGTAGAAGTGGGGAATCGAGAACCAGATGACATAGGTTTAAGGTGAGAGGGGGAGAGATTTAATAGGAACCTGAGGGGTGGGTGAGTGATGGACATGCATTGTGTTGAGCAGAGTGTGAGCATGGTAATGCAGCTGGGGAAGGCATTATTTGAAGGCACATCCACTGTCCATGGTCGCACGTGCAAGGTCTTTGAACGGTTTCTGCTCTGTAGCCATGTCCCTGGGACTCAACCTTCTGCATTGGTCTCAATGACCATCTCCTCTCCGTGCTACTGAACCATGTATCTACTTAAGCCGGATCAACAAACTCATCAGGAAGGCTGGCTCCATCCTGGGGGCGGAGTTGGATTCATGGGAGGTTGTCTTGGAGGGGGGGATGCTCTTCAAACTGTGGAGCATCCTGGACAATACAGCTCACCCCCTCCATGACACACTGGTCAACCTGAGGAGCACCTTCAGCAACAGACTGGTCCCACCAAAATGCAGCACAGAACACCACAGGAGATCCTTCTTCCCTGTGGCTATCAAACTGTACAACTCCTCCCCCTTCTGTCGTGGGGTAGACGGAGACTGACCCCCCTCTCCAATCTTTGAGCATCCCCCAATCCTTTCGTCACTTTAATTTCATGTTTCATGTATTTTCTGTTTTAAGAATGTTGGAAGATCAATTTCCCTCCTGGGATAAATAAAATTACATAGAAACATAGAAAATAAGGTGCAGGAGGAGGCCATTTGATCCTTCGAGCCAGCACTGCCATTCATTGTGATCATGGCTGATCATCCACAATCAGTAACCTGTGCCTGCCTTCTCCCCATATTCCTTGATTCCACAAGCCCCTAGAGATCTATCTAACTCTCTTTTAAATTCATCCAATGATTTGGCATCCACTGCCCTCTGTGGCAGAGAATTCCACAAATTCACAACTCTGGGTGAAAACATTTTTTCTCATCTCAGTTTTAAATGGCCTCCCCTTTATTCTTAGACTGTGGCCCCTGGTTCTGGACTCCCCCAACATTGGGAACATTTTTCCTGCATCTCACTTGTCCAGTCCTTTTATAATTCACCCATTCTTTTATAAGTCACCCATTCCTTCTCTCCCGAGATGCTGCCTGACCTGCTGAGTTACTCCAGCATTTTGTGAATAAATCCTTTTATAATTTTATATGTTTGCATAAGATCCCCTCTCATCCTTCTAAATTCCAGTGAATACAAGCCCAGTCTATCCAATCTTTCCTCCTATGACAATCCTGCCATCCCGGGAATTAACCTCGTGAACCTACGCTGCACTGCCTCATTAGCAAGGATGTCCTTCCTCAAATTAGGAGACCAAAACTGCACACAATACTCCAGATGTGGTCTCACCAAGGCCTTATACAATTGCAGAAGGACCTCTTTACATCCACACTCAAATCCTCTCGTTACGAAGGCCAACATGCCATTAGCTTTCTTCACTGCCTGCTGTACCTGAATGTTTACTTTCAATGACTGATGTACAAGGACACCAAGGTCTCGTTGCACTTCCCTTTTTCCTAATCTGACACCATTGAGATAATAATCTGCCTCCTTGCTCTTGCCGCCAAAGTGGATAATCTCACATTTATCTATATTATACTGCATCTGCCATGCATCTGCCCACTCACTCAACCAGTCCAAGTCACCCTGCAACCTCCTAACATCCTCTTTGCAGTTTAAATTGCCACCCAGCTTTGTGTCATCCGCAAACTTGCTCGTGTTACTTTTAATCCCATCATCTAAATTATTAATAGATATGGTAAACAGTTACGGCCCCAACACCGAGCCTTGCTGCACTCCACTCGCCTCTGCCTGCCATTCTGACATGGACCAGTTTATTACTACTCTTTGCTTCCTGTCTGCCAATCAATTCTCTATCCATGTCAACACTCTATCCCCAATGCCATGTGCTCTAATTTTGCTCACTAATCTCACGTGTGGGACCTTGTCAAAGGCTTTCTGAAATCCAGATACACTACATCCACTGGCTCTCCTTCATCCATTTTATATGTCACATCCTCAAAAAATTCCAAATGATTAGTCGTGGAGGATTTCCCCTTCGTTAATCCATGCTGATTTGGACCAATCCTTTTACTGCTATCCATCTGCGTCGTTATTACTTCTTTAATAATTGACTCCAGCATCTTTCCCACCACCGATGTCAGGCTAACTGGTCTATAATTCCCCGTTTTCTCTCTCGCTCCTTTCTTGAAAAGTGGGATAACATTAGCTATCCTCCAATCCACAGGAACTGATCCTGAATCTATTGAACATTGGAAAATGATCACCAATGCGTCCACGATTTCTGGAGCCACTTCCTTGAGTACCTTGGGATGCAGACCATCAGGCCCAGGGGATTTATCAGCCTTCAGTCCCATCAGTCTACCCAAAACCATTTCTCGCCTAATGCAAATTTCTTTCAGTTCATCCGTCTCCCTAGATCCTCTGTCCTCTAGTACATCTGGGAGATTGTTTGTGTCTTCCTTAGTGAAGACAGAACCAAAGTACCTGTTCAACTCTTCTGCCATTTCCTTGTTCCCCATAATAATTTCACCTGTTTCTGCCTTCAAAGGACTCACATTTGTCTTTACTAATCCTTTTCTCATAACATACCTAAGGAAGCTTTTACTATCCTTCTTTATATTCTTGGCCAGCTTACCCTCATCTTTTCATCCCATATTGCCCTTTTTGTTACCTTTTGTTCTCCTTTGAAAGTTACCCAATCCTCTGGCTTCCCACTACTCTTTACTATGTTATACACCTTTTCTTTTAGTTTTATTCCATCCCTAACTTCCCTTGTCAGCCATGGTTGCCTCTTACTCCCCTTAGAATCTTTCTTCCTCTTTGGAATGAAATGATCCTACATCTTCTGGATTATGCCCAGAAATTCCTGCCATTGCTGTTCTACCATCATTCCTGCTAGGATCCTTTTCCAGTCGACCTTGGCCAGCTCCTCTCTCATGCCTTCATAGTCCCCTTTGTTCAACTGAAACACTGACACTTCCGATTAACCTTCTCCCTCTCAAATTGCAGATTAAAACATCATATTATGATCACTACCTCCTAGCGGATCCTTTACTTTGAGTTCCCTTATTAAATCTGGTTCATTAGATAACACTAAATCCAGAATTGCCTTCTCCCTGGTAAGCTCCAGTATGAGCTGCTCTAAAAATCCATCTCGGAGGCACTCCACAAACTCCCTTTCTTGGGGTCCAGAACCAACCTGATTTTCCCAGTCTACCTGCATATTGAAATCCCCATTACCACAGTGGCATTACCTTTGTTACATGCCGGTTTTAACTCCTGCTGCAACTTACACCCCTATCCGGGCTACTGTTTGGGGGCCTGTACATAACTCCCATTAGTGTCTTCTTACCTTTACAATTCCTCAACTCTATCCACAGTGACTCTACATTGTTAGTCCCTATGTCACCCTTCGCAAGGGACTGAATTTCATCCTTCTCCAACAAAGCTACTCCACCTCCTCTGCCCACCTGCCTGTCCTTTCTATAGGACGTATAATCCTGAATATTCAGTTCCCAGTCCTGATCCTCATGCAGCCACGTCTCTGTAATCCCCACAATGTCATATCTACCAACCTCTAACTGAGCCACTTTACCTCTTATACTTCGCGCATTCAGATACAAGACTTTTAATCCATTACTCACCTCACCTTTCACACTGATCCCTATTACACTTGGCCACACTCTCCTATCCCTTTGTGAGCTTCCTGTCCCATTAATTCTGGTGTCTTTCTTAACTTTTCCTTTACTCTCTTTCCCTTTAACTCCATCCTTGTATTTCCAATTTGTCTCCTCCCCCAACTATTTAGTTTAAACCCACCCATGTAGCAGTGGCAAACCTGCCTGCCAGAATACTGGTCCCCCACCTGTTAAAGTGCAATCCATCCCTTTTGTACAATTCCCCCTTACCCCAAAACAGATCCCAGTGGTCGAAGAATCTAAATCCCTGCCACCTGCACCAGTTCATCAGCCACACATTCAGGTCCTGTATCTCCCTGTTCCTGCTCTCACCAACACGAGGAACTGGAAGCAAACCGGAGATAACCACCCTGGAGGTCCTGCTTTTCAGCCTTCTTCCGAACTCTCTAAAGTCACGCTAGAGTCACTTCCTCTTCTTCCAGACGTCATTTGTGCCGACATGCACTACCACTTCCGGCTGCTCACCGTCACCCTTGAGGATGCCCTGCAATCGGTCCATGACGTCCTGGACCCTGGCACCAGGGAGGCCACACACCATCCTTCAATCCCGCCTGTTGTCGCAAAAACCACTGTCCGTACCGCTCACGATGGAGTCCCCTACTACCACGGCTCTGCCTGACGTCGGTCTCTTCGGCTTTGCCTCAGTGCCACGTTTTGCCTCGCAAACCTTTCCACCGCTCAGACTGGCAGTGTCTTCTGTCCAACAGCTTCCAAGAGGGCGAACCTGTTTTCAAGAGGTACAACCCCCGGGGTCATCTGTACTCCAAACTTCCTTCCCTTCCTCACCGTCACCCACCTTCTCTCTTCCAGTATCTTCGGTGTGTCACAGTATGCTCACAGCCTAATGAAGAACCTTGCCTTTTCTCTGGCCTCCGCCAGGCCACTACATTGGTGACCCCGACGTGATCACCAATGGGGGGGGGGGGGGGGGTCCTGTGGCGGTCCCGGGGGGTCCTGTGGCGGTCCCGGGGGATCAGGCCACTCCTTGGGTCAGCCCCCTCGTTACGTGACGGACAGGCGTAAGGGGTTAAAAGCCAGCCCGTGGGGAGGCGTGGCTCATCCCTAGGTGGACTACGCTGTGAGCAGGAGCTCACAGCCTAATAAAGAACCTTACCTAAAACTGCCTGGCGTCTTGCCTTTTCTCTGGCCTCCCTCTGCCAGGCCACTACAGGTGTAACGATCTCGCTGTAGGTCCTGTCCAAGAAACTCTGGTTTTCCCAGATGATCTTGAGGTCATCCAGTTGCCTCTCCAGTGCCCCAACACAGTCCTTCAGGAGCTGAACCTAGACACACGTTCCACAGTTGTAACTGCCAGAGGCATCAGCAGTGTCCCTGACCTCCCACATCCTGCAAGCATCACACTGAATCAGCTTGCCTGTCATTTATTCACTGCATCTCACCCTCTCCAATTTTTGACGTAGTCTCCTCCCTCATCCTCCTCGCCGAAGGCACTCGAGCCAAAGACTCGCACTTTTCTCGCAAGGCAGTTCCCTCAACAAGGCCGCTCCCCTTCTCAGCCAATCCCCGCATTCACTCCTTCACCTACCGCTCCTCTGCTGACCTTGAAGTTCTGTCGTGTCGTATCGTATCGTATCGTATCGTATCTGCAGACCTACCTCATCCTGTGGCGAGTAAAAGGACCCTTCTCTTTGTTAACTAGTGTCGTGCCTAATACTCATGGTTTTTTAGCCCAAAAGCGCCACTGCCTTTACAACAGCAAATTGTTTTTAATCAGTTCTGGCTATCTTGAACTATTGGAATCTAGTTAATGAAGAAATGATTAAATTCACATGGTTCATTGGGAAATTCATTATGCGGAACTTTAAATAAAAAGCTAATTAAATGTCTTCAGAGATTAATATTCTGGAAAGTCTGGCACCATCAAAATCCAGTGGGTGCCAGATTACTGGTTTTACAGTATTCCACAGTTGGGTGAATAACTATATTTGTTACAGAAAGAATAAAATCTATGAGTCTTTGAGTCATTCTGCAATGTTCCACTTGTTATTAACAAGGAATTTTATGTGATAGGATAAACTGGATATATTACAAGAATCGAGAACCAGAGGACATAGGATTAAGGTGAGGGGGGAATGATTTAATGGGAAGCTGAGGGGTAACTCTTTTACACAAATGGTGGTGGGTGCATGGAACAAGCTTGAGGCGGGTACCATCGCAATGCTTAAGAAACATTTCAGCAGGTACTTGTTAGGATAAGTTTGGAGGGATATGGGTGGAAGGCAGGCAGGAGGAATTAGTGTAGATGGGACATGTTGGTCAGTGTGGGCAAGTTGGGTCAAAGGGCCTGTTTCCACAATGTATCACTCAATGACTTTAGGGTAGACACATAATGCTGGAGTAACTCAGCAGGTCAGGCAGCATCTCAGGAGAGAAGGAATGGGTGACGTTTCGGGTCGAGACCCTTCTTCAGACTTCGTCTGATGATGTCTGAAGAAGGGTCTCGACCCGAAACTTTACCCATTCCTTCTCTCCTGAGATCATATCATATCATATCATATATATACAGCCGGAAACAGGCCTTTTCGGCCCTCCAAGTCCGTGCCGCCCAGTGATCCCCGCACATTAACACTATCCTACACCCCCCACTAGGGACAATTTTTACATTTACCCAGCCAATTAACCTACATACCTGCTGCCTGACCCGCTGAGTTACTCCAGCATTTTGTGTCTACCTTCAATTTGAACCAACATCTGCAGTTATTTTCCTACTCTTATGATTTTAGAAATTTCCAAATATAAAACAATTGCTTGCTACATCAAAACTAAGTAGGTTGATCTGAGTTATTATGGTGCCTAGCACTATGAAATGTTAACTGGAGGGATGCAGTGAACATGGTGAAAAGTGGGAATGACAAAGTGGTTTTCAAATGATAATGACCAAAGAAAAAAGGTGATGAAATAGTGCAGTTAAAAAGTACTAATGCAGTGCAGAAAAAATCTATTATCAAACCACTACCAACTAGTCTGAACGATATCATGATACAGTGAAAAAACTTGCAATATAAGACTAGAAAATAAATCTAGCAGTTCTTCAACAGATGATTGGAGATGATATCTGTAGACTTTTTGTAATATCTACATAAAATGAACAAGGGTTGAATAAAACTAAATAATTGAAATGAAATAAGATTAATTTAATCTATTTATAACTTACATAAAGTAGGAACCAACTGTCAATGGAAAATCCCAGTTAATAGAAGTCGAATAAATGTGAGTTTCCAAAACAAAACAGCAGAACATTAAAAAAGCTATGTTTTTCCTCCAGACTATTGGCTCCATGTTGAGGTATAATTCCACAGAGATTATGTGACATTCACATCATACCGGTTTTTGTTTGGCAGTGTAGGGTAAATTTTGGGAATAGCAAATCGCCGGATCAAAAGAGGAAACAGAGTGCTGGAGAAACTCAGCGGGTCAGGCAGCATCTCTGGAGAACATGGATAGGTGACATTTCACAGAGTACTGGAGTAAATCAGCGGGTCGACAATCAGTCTGAAAAGGGTGTCGACCCAAAACATCACCCATTCCTTCTCTCCAGAGATGCAGCCTGTCCAGCATTTTGTGTCTATCTTTGTTTTAAACCAGCATCTGCAGTTCCTTCCTACACAGTCTGAAGAAGGGTCACCTATCCATGTTCTCCAGAGATGCTGCCTGACCCACTGAGTTACTCCAGCACTCTGTGAAACATCACCTATCCATGTTCTCCAGAGATGCTGCATGACCCGCTGAGTTACTCCAGCACTCTGTGAAACGTCACCTATCTATGTTCTCCAGAGATGCTGCCTGACCCGCTGAGTTACTCCAGCATTCTGTGAAACGTCACCTATCCATGTTCTCCAGAGATGCTGCCTGACCCGCTGAGTTACTCCAGCATTCTGTGAAACGTCACCTATCCATGTTCTCCAGAGATGCTGCCTGACCCGCTGAGTTACTCCAGCACTCTGTGTCTTTTTTTTGTACACCAGCATCTGATGATCTTTGTTTCTACAATCCACCGGATCAGTTGGCGGAAAAGCTTGAGGTCACAACTTGGAGATAATTTGATTTGCTCCCCCCCTCCATCCTGAGTGTCAGTAGTAAGATGCTGCCATTCGGAACAAGGACAAACAAGAGGGGAGAGATTGGAAATGCAAATCGTGGGCCTACAAATAGTGGAAGTTGTTGCAAATGTGGTTTGTGGTAATGGGGAGAAAGCTATCACCTCCTGCATCAGCCCATTCACCACTGAGGCTGTCATGGGATTCATGGCTGCCACTTCCACAGCTCACTAAAGCCACTCCAGGCTCAACATCTCCATCTGCTGTGACCAACACTCACTGGAATCAGGACCAGGATGCATCACAGCACAGTCTGGCAACAGCTCCATCCAGGACTGCAAGAAATTGCAGAGATTTGTGGACGCAGCCCAGACCATCACACAGACCAACCTCCCTTCCATTGACTCCATTTATACCTCACGCTGCCTCGGCAAGGCCAGCAGCATAATCAAGGACGAGTCGCACCCTGGCCACTCCCTCTTCTCCCCTCTCCCATCGGGCAAAAGGTACAGAAGTGTGAAAATGCACACCTCCAGATTCAGGGACAGTTTCTTCCCACCGGTTATCAGGCAACTGAATAATCCCACCACAACCAGAGAGCAGAGCTGAACTACTATCTACCTCTTTGATGACCCTCGGACTATCCTTGATCGGACTTCACTGAACTTTATCTTGCACTATTTCCTTTATCCTCTGGATGGCTTGATTGTAATCATTATAGTCTTTCCACTGACTGAACAGCAGGCAACTAAGGATTTTCACTGTACCTCAGTACACATGAGGTCACCTCATTGGTGACCCTCGGACTATTTTTGATTGGACTTTACTGGCTTTACCTCGCACTAAACATTATTCCCTTATCATGTATCTATGAATGGATCGATTGTAATCATGTAGTGTCTTTCTGCTAACTGGTTAACATGCAACAAAAGCTTTTCACTGTACTTGGAACGTGACAATAAATTAAACTGAACTGAACTGGAAGACTGTTTAACACAGGGAACAGCTGGAGTTTCCCAGTACTTGCATTTATCAACTATCTAATAACATTTTGGTCAAAAATCTCAGCCAGAAACATTTCTACCTACCTCTATGTAAAATGCCTCCAATGCCATTTGTTATGCATACTCCTTAACGGTTTGACTTGTTTTATTGGTGGGGAAAAATTGAATTTATAAGAATAGAATGCAAATATAGATTTTATACCCACTGGCTACGATTGAGGGAGGGGGGGGGGGGGGGTGCAAATATGAGCAAACCCCATCCATTCCAGTTTTTAGAAAAATTAACAAAATTACTGGGATGATCTTTTTTATATAAAGGGTGATCTCTATAAGATCCCCTCTCATCCTTCTAAACACCAGTGAATACAAGCCCAGTCTTTCCAATCTTTCCTCGTATGACAGTCCCTCCATCCCAGGGATTAACCTCATGAACCTATGCTGCACTGCCTCAATAGCAAGGACATTCTTCCTCAAATTAGGAGACCAAAACTGCACACAATACTCCAGATGTGGTCTCACCAGAGCCCTGTACAACTGCAGAAGGACTTCTTTGCTCCTGTACTCAAATCCTCTCGTTATGAAGGCCAACATGCCATTGGCTTTCTTCACTGCCTGCTGTACCTGCATGTTTACTTTCAGTGACTGGTGTACAAGGACACCAAGATGCACTTCCCCTTTTACCTAATCTGACACCATTGAGATAATAATCTGCCTCCTTATTTTTGTCGCCAAAGTGGATAACCTCACATTTATCTACATTATACTGCATCTGCTATGCATCTGCCCACTCACTCAACCTGTACAAGTCACCCTGCAACCTCCTTGCGCGCTGTATCTCTAAACTAAACTAAACTGAACTGTAGGGTGTTGTCTGGTGTGTAGGAAGGAACTGCAAATGCTGGTTTCAACCGAAAATAGACACAAAAAGCTAGAGTAACTCAGTGGGACAGGCAGCATCTCTGGAAAGAAGGAATGGGTCTTTTCTTGAGACTAGTTAGGGAAAAGGGAAACGAGGGATATAGACGATGATGCAGAGAAATAAAGAACAATGAATGAAAGATATGCAAAAACGTAATGATGATAAAGGAAACAGACCATTGTTGGGTGAAAACGAGAAGCTGGTGCGACTTGGGTGGGGGAGGGATAGAGAGAGAGGGAATGCAAGGGTTACTTGAAGTTAGAGAATATTCATACCACTGGGCTGTGAGCTGCCCAAGAAAAATATGATTGCCTGGGGCAGATACGTTAGTGGTATTTAAAAGACTTTTGGATAGGCACATGGGAATGGAGGAATATGGATTATGTGCAGGTAGATAAGTGATGTTCCTGGCATCAGGTTCGGCACAGGCATTGTGGGCTGAAGGGCCTGTTCTCGTGCTATACTGTTCCATGTTCTATTTTGGGAAAGCTGGCAGCAATCAGGGAGAGAGCTGGAACAGAAATATGCATTCTACACAGCGGCTCGATAAGATCGCTAAATGATTGTTAATGCTGCCATTCAGACCATTGGTATGAATCCCATCGCAAGCCAGTGTTAAGCCTCACCCCTCAAAACTTTGAGGTCATTTGTTGGGTTTAATACATGGATCTCTGTTGGAATTCATACTACATGACGGAATGGTTGCAACATCACTCACTCAGTGCCCAACAGTTGCGGTTATTCTAACAAAGGAGAGGTTTCTGAAATATTTAAAACTTACTGACATTGAGTCTCGATGGGGAACAACATGCAACATTTTGAAGGAGTAGTTAAAATCTTTTCTCACCACATGACTTATTTCCACTGTAAATGCATCACAAGTTTCTGCCTTCCTGCAGCAATTGCCCTAATGTTCCAAAACAATCTCCAGCATTAAATGACGTTTGCTTCTTGAGAAAGTTATCACAAAGATCTTCTTTTTCCCACCAATTCTCCGCAGCACATTCCACAATGTTTTGCAGGAAAAGAATTCAGATGGTCGAGATTGTGAAAAGGATATAATTATAGAAAGTTATCACGGTGGCGCAGTGGTAGAGATGATGCTTTACAGCGCTTGCAGCGCTGGAGACCCGGGTTCCATCCCAACTACTGGTGCTGTCTGTACGGAGTTTGCACGTTCTCCCCGTGACCTGCGTGGATTTTCTCTGAGATCTTCGGTTTTATCCCACACTCCAAAGACGTACAGGTAGGTTAATCTGCTTGGTATAAATGTAAATTGTCCCTGGTGTGTGTAGGATAGTGTTAATGTGCGGAGATCACTAGTCGGCGCGGACTCGGTGGGCCGAAGGGCCTGTTTATCTGTATCTCTGTATCTCTAAACTATCTGTAACTCTTAACTAAAACTAGACTAAAAGCAACAGAAAGTTAAAATTGTTAATTGCTACATTTAATTGCCAGCATTCAAATAATTGCCTAGAAACTGGCATTATGCAATATTTATCGAAGAATAATAAGAATATTACAGAGTTCACTTTGGTTTATTAAATGGACTGGAAGAGTGGCGTTAGAAATTGAAGAAACAACAAATTGGAAAGGAAGACAATAATCTTTTCCCAAACTCCAATCCTGCCATATCAGTGGTAATTTTATAAAGCCGGAGCTAAATATTAAAATTTATTGTCGACATCAACAGTGAATGTGAAACACAGGTTTTACAATATTTTTTACTGTAACAGCAGTAATTCAATTATTTATTTTCAGCACCTGACATGTCCACTGACCTGCCAGGGAGAATTTTATGTAAATGAGTCATCCACCCACTGACACCACACAGCACCTGCAGAAGCCATTCAGTCCACTGTATCCTTGCAATCTGCTGCAAAGTACACAGCAAATATTCCTGCCTTTTCTGCAGCTCAGTTTTTTTGTCATCAAGTGCTCTTTTGAAAGTTACCTGGTGAGCATTGACAATATGGGCAGAAGGGCCTACTGCCGTGCTGAATGACTCCAATTATTATCATTGGAAGGCAATCATAAGAATAAATGAGAAAATAGACCTGCCAGCGATAACGAAGGCAGATAGAGGCACAAGGAGGTGCAGGTGCAGCTTTACAAAAAAAGACGTAAAGTGCTGACAAAATGTCAGCGGGATGGGCAGCACCTCTGGAGAACATGGAAGTTAGATAGTCTTCTTTGTAAGTTGAACCCTAATACAGATTGATGCTGTCAAAGAAAATGGAGCATATAATAGGTACATGTTTGGTTAAAACTGTCTTAAAGATTTCCTCTTTTCCGTTCACATCAGCCAAACAATTTTAATTTTAATAAGTCGGACGAAGGGTCCTGACCCGAAACGTCACTTATACATGTTGCTCCAGAGATGCTGCCTGACCTGCTGAGTTCCTCCAGCATTTTGCGTTGTTCTTTTGTAATAAGATCCAGCAGTTTTTTTTTCAAAGTGTTTCATTAGCCTTTTCAAAGGGATAAGTTGATTGATTCTTTCGAAGGTCCAGTTAAGAATTTTCAACTCTTCTTTCCACAGGTTTGAAAGACTCATGTGCATATGTTAAAGATGCATTATTTAATTGTAAGCTTAATTTTTTTTATTACTGTTGACTGAATAATTAGAGCTGGTACCAACAAGGTCACTAAAATATTTGTAACACGAAGAAAAACATTTGCTCTAAAATATTTTAGTCAGCCTTGCATTAGGAATAAGCATAACTGCTGGTGACTCATGATCAAATCTCTGTGGTGTTACCATGGTTCCGTACATTGTGATAACAACGCAGCTCACACTGCTGTTTATACCCTGCCTGAAGACTGGATGGTTGTTAGTTAGAAACCATGGATTTCGATGCTGGGGTCATGGCAAGTGGGTGTTAGTGGGGGAAGAGCATCATTGCCTCGGACCTGCCAGATACAATTTTCAGATTGTTTATCAAATGAGTGTTCAGCTGCCCACCTGAAAGAGGATCGCGTCTCCATAGAGTCCGCTCAAGAGTTGTGTGTTTGAGGCAGCTTCTCTGAAAGATCCCTTCAATGGTGGGGGGTCAGTACCTTAGTTTTAGTGCAGAGATACAGCGTAGAAACAGGCCCTTCGGCCCACCGAGTCCACATCGATAACGATCACCCATACACTATACACCCATACACTAGTTCTATCCTACACACTGGGGACAATTTAGAGAAGCCAATTAACCTTCAAACCTGCACGTCTTTGCAGTGTGGGAGGAAACTGGAGCGCCTGGAGAAAACCCACGTGGTCACAGGGAGAATGTATAAACTCCATACAGACAGTGCCTGTAGTCAGGATGGAACCCAGGTCACTGGCGCTGTGAGGCAGCAGATCCACCACTGCGCTGTGATGGATTGGGCAATCTGCACCACTCTCTTTGTTCATGGCCGTTTGAGTAGCCGAAGCAGGCAACTAGTCAGTGTGCTCTCTAACATGCAGCAGTGGAAGTTCAATAGGGTATTCGTTCACATACCAAATCTCCTCAATCTTCAAAGGAAGAAGAGCCACTGATGGACTTTCATCAATGTCCTGGGTCCAGGGTAGATCTTCAGAGACATGTCCACCCAGGAACTTGAAGCCATTGACCAGCATCCTGTTGATGAAGACAAGTTCATGCATTCCAGGTCTTCCTTTCTTGAAGTCAACAGTCAGCTCCATGGTGTTGCTGATGGGTTGGCACCTTCATTCAGATTAATGATCTTCCTCCTGTACTCTGACTCATCATTACTGGTTATTCATCCAGCAACTGTGCTATTATCAATGAATGTAAAGGGGCAAAGTGAGTTTGGCAGCATTGGTACAACATTCAATATAAGATGGTGCATGTAGACTTTCCCAAGTCAGAAGATCACTGCAGCTTTCATGCCAGTTCAATACCTGGACTAACACAAAGCTTTTTACGAGTTCTCCAGACCTACGAGGTGTGACAGACCCATGTCCTCCCTCAGGAATGAACTACAGACCGTGATGGTAAATTGGCAGGTAAATACCTTCAACTCTCCCCCTCCCCTGTGCCCCACCTACACTCGTACCTATTTCTCCCCCCCCCTCCCCTTCCACCGACATTGTTCCTCCAGCTTCACACCTCATCAATCCTTTTGTCTCACACCTTCTATCTTTTCATCCATGGCCATTGTCCAAGCATCTGCCTATCAA